>NC_086326.1:33527042-33828633 GCF_036172605.1 Pelobates fuscus
CAGGAACTATTCGCCAGCGAACATAGCTTGTTTGCGGTCGCCGCGGTGGGTGAACATATGCGATGTTCGGTCCGCCCCCTATTCGTCATGGAGGTGAGAGGGTCTGGGAGAGAGGGTCTGCTGCTGATTGGCTGGAATGTGTATGCTGACTGTGAGGTACAGGGTCAAAGTTTACTCAATGACGACGAATAGGTGGCGGACCGAACATCGCATATGTTTGCCTGCCGCGCGACCGCGAACAAGCTATGTTCGCCGGCGAACTGTTCGGGACATCTCTATTTGACTTCTGTACTTTTGCAGAAAACAGTTATTTAAGTTTCACAGTTAAATGTTTAATTTAACATCAGAAATGATTAAGATTCTTGAGCCAAGTTAAAAAAAGGAGAATGATTTTAGAGCGTAACTATACACATTGCAAGAGTCCTTAATGTCAAATTTAGTTATTAAAATTTAACTCTTTAAGTAGATGGTTCTGTCTGTTGACTTTCTGTGTATTTTATAGCATATATAAATATACATACATACATATACACCTGCTATATGCATGGAGATTGACGTTAATTATGATTTCTGGATGGATATTGTTACTACTTAAATATTGTGGAAAATATACGTAGGCACAGAATATGGTAAACAGAAATTCTGCATGAAATATTCATTAAGATGTCAAAGTATTGTTCACTTTTAACGCAAGTTTTTCTTGGAGGAGAAAATTCTGACCCATTGGAGTTGAAATATTTGGGGTATTTTTTGTTATTCTCCAATAATTGGAAAGCATGTACTTTATTAGACTTGTCCAGAAACAGTGACTTGTAATGAGTTGACAACTGAAAATATTATTTAACTCGGTCTACATTTTGATAATTTGTTGTCATATCACTGTTTGGTGAACAAGACCCATTGGCTTTTTTTATGGCATGTCATGTGCATGAATACTTGAAATTAGATTTGGAGACACATTTGTTAGAACATTCAAAACACGGGGTAATATACTATATAGTGAATTGTAGTAACTATAAAGATATATTCCAAGTCCAATAACAAATACAGCCAGCTGTAGTGGTTATAGTGTGACCTGCTGCCTTCCCAGAGTAAGAAGTCAAACTATTTGAGGACAATTTGACAACTTACCTGCAAGGGGGTTCTAATAGCTCCCCTGAGCTAAGACAAGCCTGACTCATTGGCTAAGAGAGCCAGATACGAACCTTCAGCCAATGACTGCCCCTCTGCACCACTGTGCAGGTACTTCCAGGGGCAGAGAAGAATGCAGCCCACTACTGATGTGCCCTAGGTAAAATATTGATTTACAAAATGAAAAAAGCAGACTCTGCATGTGCCTGTCCATCTCAACATGTTCTCCTAACATCCCTGTGATTGACAGCAGGTATGCAATATTTAGTTAAGTTACCTTTCCCTGTGCTCTAATGAATAAACTTGACCTCAACCAATATCAACCAGGTCTTGACACCCATGGTCATCAGCTCTTATCTTGGCCATATAAAATAATAACCATATAAAATAAATCAAGCGTGGCATGTTTATTTTTCCAGCTGGTATATGATGACTGATAGGGCAAGGAAATATGTGTTTATGGCTTGTATCTAGTTCTTGACATTGAGCTGGACTTCAGGACCTGTCTGACTCTCTGGAGGTACTTGGATGTTGCTATCCTCCTTACTTCTACTTAGTTGCCATGTGTTTGTGGCACTCCCCAGGTACTTGTAGCTATTCTCTACATTTCTCATTTGACCTTCTGATACTTGAACTCCTTCTGTCCTGATTATCTTTCCTCTTTTTGCTATCATCCACCCACACTTATCTAGTCCTAAAGAAATTCTGATGCCCTTGCTGTAGATTCTAGTTAGGTGGATCAGTCAATGTACCACTTACTCTCGGCATACAGTTTGACATCTTCCATGCAGAGTAGATGGCTGATGGTAGCTCCACTCTTGAACCTGAATCTGTATCCATGCTTCATGACTATCTGGCCTATGAAGAATAGCATCGGGGATAGCACATCACCTTGGTATATACCACACTTGATGTTTACTTGTATAATTGTCCTGTAATTGGCTTTTAGTGTTGTTTCCCATTGTTATTTTTATTTATTATTATTATTATTATTATTATTATTTATTATTGTTACTCTAAAATTCGATTACCAGTGAGACACAGTTCCTGTTACTTGTGTTTAAAATAGCAATGCGTGTCTCATTTGTTTTTCAAAACCAGATTATGTCAGATGAAAGAAGAAAAGAAAGAAAGAAAGAAAGAAAGAACGAAAAAGAAAGAAAAGAGAAAAAGAAACTGCATTTCAAACTTTAATTCTTTGGACATAATTTCAACATATCTCTGTGCTCTCTTCCCCTTGAGATACAAAGTACATATTGCAAGTCATTTCTCAAAAATCATTCTTCGTCTGCCAAAGCTTTGATTAAACTGAAAACCACTGCAATTTCTTTACTCCCACAAAACCAAGCGTTTCTTATGAAATCAGGTAATATGTGTTGAAATATCAATAACTGCACACTTCCAATAAGATTCTAGTAAATATATGCTATTCCACATGACTGCTTCCAGGTATGATTTTCTCTGTGTATGAACTTGTGAAATAAGAACAATTCAATGTGACAATCAGCACCAGGTCTGCAATTATCTTTGTTAGCGATAATTGGTCGTGGGAGTGTGGTGATGTATAACTTCAGCCCTTTCTCTCTATCATTAACCCACATCAACAAAGTCCATGTTTCAGACAGCAATCATTTCATGAGATGCTAAGGGATCTCAAGCAAATCCTGTTGCACCCCTTCCACGTTTATTATATTGAATCCTCGTTAGCGGTGTGGAAGCTGTTCTAGGGTAGAGAGTCTAGCTATGGTAATCATCACAATTTACTGCCCTTCATTAAATCTGTTGCACGTGATATCAATACAAACTACTTCTTAGAATAAAAGATAACTTTAGCATCTAAATATAGAAAAATACTTTATTTCTGCTTGTAGTAATAGAATTTTTTATTCCTTGTAGTAATTAGCTGGTACCAAATAAAAGTCACCCCAGAATTCTAGACTATTTTATCTCTCATTCTCATATACTAGAGCAGGCATAGGCAACCCTCGTCACTCCAGATGTTTTGGACAACACCTCCCATGATGCTTTGCCAGCATTATGGGTGTAAGATCATTATGGGGGATGTAGTCCACAACATCTGGAGTGTCGAAGCTTGCCTATCCCTGTACTAGAGTGTCAGACTCAGATAAATCCAGCCCATCTTCCGCTTATAATGCCCATAGCATTTCACAGAAAGTGTCAGGAATGGCATAGCTCTCTTGCACTGATTATGCCATTACTTCCCTAGGTTACCGATGCCTAGTCCAGCCTTAAAGACTACACCATGGACTAAAACTTGGAAAACAATATACCATAACATTTATTCACACAACAATCTTAAAGTGACACTCTCTTCATCTTAATAAAGTCATTTTGGTGCACAATCATGTTCCTTCAGAAAAAAAAGCAGTGTTTACATTGTCCCCTAGGGACACCTCCAGTGGCCACTCCTCAAATGGCTCCTGGAGGTGCTTCTTGAGGCAGTGCTGCACAGTAGAAAGTACTGCCATTCAGCGTCTCTGCATGGGGACACTGTTTTTTTCTCATAGAGATGCATTGATTTAACGCATTTCTAAGAGGAGGTGCTGATTGGCCAAAACGGTGTTTCCTTCCAGATATTAGCCAATCCAATGCTTTTCCTAAGGATCAGAATTGCCAACTCTTTCCCTAAGGATCAGAATTGCCATTTTTTTGCCAATCCAATTCCCCTAAGGGAAAGCATTGGATTGGCTAAAAATGGGCAATTCTGATCATGTCACCAAGAAGGCAGATCGGGACAGGGAGTGTATAACAGAACTCCACAACAATAATATTCACAGTAAAATGTCTATAAGCTACAATACTATTTACATATATATTGGCACTCTCCCATCTCTAATGGTGACGGTATCAAGGTAGCCCTCAAACACACCTTGAATTAATGTAATAACAATATGTGATACCGCATACCTTCAGAAGGCCTTCAAAGGCATGGTTGAGGTCCCGAACATGCAGCCCAGGCATCCCTTACAGCAGCTTCCAGGCACACAACGCTCAGGCATCCCCTGCAAATTTCAGTCATAACGGACTATATACAAGGAAGACACTTCAACTGAAAGGGGTGAGAGCTTTTGAATTTTGATTTTTGTTTCTTTTTGGCATTTGTAGTGTGTACATACTGGGACTTATTTTTTGGGGGACATTTATTTTTTTCCCCTTTTTTATTGTAATTTTTTTTTCATTTATCAATATGTTTTTGGTATCTCTGCATTAAGATACTGCAAACCCATATGGGTTGAATATAATACAGCATCATATACTGTGTTACTCAGCATTATAGGAGACATACTAATAAGGGTTTTTTTTTATCACTGTTCCATGTGTTGAATATGTAAATAACTATATCTATATACTCTAGTGGATTTTGCAATTTACCAATCCTTTAATATGTCATTTTGCCTTTTGTTCATTACTTTGTAGTAAAGCTATTGTATGCCCATATTGTTCTCTTTCAGAGTAGAGGATTGCAAAAGCACTTGCTATTGCAGCACCTATATTAAAAGTTTAAACTACAATACATGTTTTTAGAAATCAGTCCGATTGTTTTTGGTGAAAATTACATTTACGTTGCAAATATTTCAATCCATAAGTCACCTAAAATTTCCTGAACAACCCATGCGCTGGCCCGAACCTATTACACACACCTCTAAAACCAAAGTCCCCTTCTTTGTCCATTTCACAATTTGGTAAGAATGTGTTTTGGAATCCCTTCAGATGAAACAAATCTTTGAATAGAAAAGATGGTACATATAGAAAATCTAGTCGGACAGAACTGATGTAGACTCAAATTTAAAAATAAGGGGGGATCATTTTATAATAAATACTCTATGGTAGAGAAGAATACTGTGCAACATTGTATGTATGTCTGGTGTGTAATAATGATAGATTTTCATTTTGTCTATATCATGTCTAAAAACTGAATAAAGAATTAAAAAAATAAAAATAAAAATTTGGGAGGGATGAGAGAGATGAGAAAGGCAGCTAGGTACACAGATGGTCTCTAAAAACATGTATTTTTTTGTTGAAGAAGTCCCATATACTTATGTAAATCCTACTTTAAAACTGGTAGCATCTGTTTTGTGTTTTACAGCTTTTTAAGTGACGTTCATTTGTTTTGGTGTACTGTACTTGTTAATAATAACAATATTGCACATTATTTATTTAAACCAAATACATGATAAATGATTAATTCTAAGGTTCAATTTACCAGCTATGTCATCTGTCAGCTGTCATATCTCCTTGTAGCAGCCAAAATAGAATGCTCATGTAAAATTCTCCACTTATACTACCAGAACTCAGACAAATAATAATGATCGCCAAGGGCTGGATGGATGCTTTATTATTGAGCTTTAAATCTGTTGTCCTAGTTTTAATTTGAATACAAATCTGCCCCCACCTTATTTATTTTTATTTTAATTGAAGTTAATATCTGTCATGCAGTATTTTAAATTAGAAGATTTTTAATAGAGCAACGAGCATAATCGAAATCTATCCTAGAATAGAGAAACGCTCAAGAGAGTGAAAAAGGTTCACATAAATGATTTGAAATACTACGATTATCATAAAAATAGATAAGGGATGATTTGCATTGAAACGGCACAGAGCACGGAGAGAGGGTCTTAATGCAAAATGGCAAATTTAATTGTGTTTTGCAACTGAGAATAAGTCACAATTGCTTGGAAGTGATTCACAGATGAAATTGGAAAACTAAACAACTAGAAGCAATTCACATAGGAAGGGAATATTTTAATTTGCACCAGGGACATGAAGTTTTTAGCGAGCATTTCATACTGTGAGCAATTACAAGGACTTATTTAAAACTGAATTTCTCCAGATTCTTTATCATGTCCCTTGTTGCATTCAATTATTGCATATTATGAAATGAACACCATATTGCAAATGTAATCACCTGGGACCATGTTTATCAACGTGAATATGGAACATTTCTCCAACCCGGGTGGCAGTATTTGGCTTAGTTTACCCTTATATGAAGAAAGTGTAAACTATCAATGTCTCTGCATGCTGAGGAGATCTTCATTCTTTGTCAAATGCTCCCGAAATGTTTGATGGGTACCATAGACTCATTTAGGCATTCAAAAACTCTAAACTGTAGTGGTTATTTTGGATTGAGTGTCTCTTTAAGCAGTAAACTTTAGATGAGTTATGCACATATTCTTTATCAAATTAATGTATGTTTATTGTAGAATGATACTTAAAGGACCACTATAGTGCCAGAAAAACATACTCGTTTTCCTGGCACAATAGTGCACTGAGGGTGCCCCCACCCTCAGGGTCCCCCTCCCGCCGGGCTCTAGGGGGAGGAAGGGGTTAAACTTACCTCTTTCTCCAACGCCGGGCGGGAAACTCTCCTCCTCCTTTCCTCCTCCATAGCGACGTCATCGGCTGAATACGCATACGCGGTAGGAGCCGCGCGTGCATTCAGCCAGTCCATCGGAAAGCATTATCAATGCTTTCCTATGGACACTGGTGTCTTCTCACTGTGAAAATCACAGTGAGAAGCGCGGAAGCGCCTCTAGCGGCTGTCAATGAGATGGCCACTAGAGGCTGGATCAACCCTATTATAAACATAGCAGTTTCTCTGAAACTGCTATGTTTATAGAAGAAAGGGTTAATCCTAGCTGTACCTGGTACCCAGACCACTTCATTAAGCTGCAGTGGTCTGGTTGCCTATAGTGGTCCTTTAAATGGACACTATAGGCACCTGCACCACTTCAGCTCATTGAAGTGGTCTGGGTGCAGTGTCCCAGCACCCTACACCCTGCAATATTTACCTTTAAGGGCTAACTCCTCCTCTAGTGGCTGTCTACCAGACAGCCACTGGAGGGACTTCCAGATCATTAGGTGACGCTAGACGTCCTTACGCTATGTATTAGGACATCCAACGTCACCGTAATCCTCATAGGAAAGCATTGAAAAATACTTAATACTTAAATCTTAATGCTAGTGCGGCCATAGAGCGGAGGCAGTTATTTAACCCCTTCTGCACCATGGGCGGAGGCGGCTGGGCATTATAGGAAAAAAGCATTGTTTTCCTGGCACTATAGTTTCCCTTTAATGAATGTACTATGGGACTATATTTTTCTATATCTAAGAACATGGGAGCGCATAAAGCTACTCTGTTCGAATAATATGGAAAAATATGAGACTTTACAATAAGAACGCATCAAAACATGCTACTCAAGCCTCTGAATATGACAACATATGTGTTCTAGTCTAGACTAACTATGGACTAGAAACCTGAAAACATTGTTGACTTTAGCTAGAGCAAGTGTTAACAACATTCAGAACTCCAGATGTTGTAGACTACATGTCCCATCATACTCTTACAGCCATAATCCTGGCAAAACATCCTGAGAGATGTAGTCCACAACATCTGGAGTGCCGAAGCTTGCCAACCCTTGGTCTATCCTTTGTATGTGGTAACATTTAAGATTCTAGGAATATTAACTATACATGGATTTAACCTAGTAATATGGAGAGGTATGTGGTTCTAGATTAAAAATTGTATATACTGAAAAACTGTTAAAATTAAAAAAAATATTTAACATTTTAACTTTTAGATATACAGTCCAATGTTTCTCTGTGAGTCATGTAAATATAAAGCATACATGTCATACAGCTCTAACGGATAAGAGATAAATTGCTAGCAGGCAAATTCCAGTGAGACAGCTTTGATCTTATTTTTTTTTTAACTTCCCATAAGTTGACTTAAATTATTAGGTTCATTTGGTACCCCCACCCCCTCCCCAATTGCTGATCTTAAGGATTTAAAAAATACAGATGTTATTTTAAAAAAACAAATTGCAAATTCATTTTTTTTTCCTTCCACTTGGACAGATACTTTCGTTGACAAATTTTCCTCTACAGCAGGTGTTAGTATTCAAAAAGAATAAATCTAGCAGAAAACAAGACTCTTTTTTTTAGTTGTAAATGGGTATTTGATAAATAGGCTTGGTTTGATAACAGGCATACTGAATGATTGCTCTAAGTGCTTTTTTTTTTTAAACAATACCTGTGAGACTTTTTGTGAACTGAGACATTAACCAGAAAGATATTTTTCTTTTTAACTTGCCTACATGCTACCTCTATTTTATGGGCTCTATTTATTTAGCAGGAAGCTGAGATGGCTTGGGAGAAAACTTGCAGAACGTAGGTGTCATGGGTTGGCAAGGTCTCTTAATGTCCCTTGGTCACCCCTTCTCTAATCCTCTGCTGGTCCTGGATTCATCTACAGCATACAGTGATCATAGCCCTCTGGAACCTTGTAAAATCCCCAAATATTGTGAACAAGACCAGTCGTATCGGGTAAAATAAGAGAACTGTTAATTTCAGGGTCTTCAGCCAGAACAATGCAAACCACTCCCTTGTGTCTTGGTGTCTGGGACATAATTAGGTCAAGACATGATAACTTGATTTCCTGCTGGACACCAAGAAACATTGCACAATAGCTGTTACATAGTATAATTAACTCAATATCTTCCATTCATTTCAACATTTTACAAAACAACTTGACAATTATACAATGTATCTTCACATCCTATATATGATTTTAAAGTCTGTGACCAGGCCTATAGTCTGTGGGCAGGAGGCTAGCTGTTATGCCTCTCCAGCAGGCTGTGGCACGGGATCTTCTGTGACAGTAGGGCCACAATTATTTATTATAAAAAAATCCCTACCACAACTTGTATTACATTTTATAATTTTGGCATGTTGATCTATGTTTTGCAAACCTGTTCTTAAGGGAACACTATAGCGTAGTGGAATAGCTGTAGTACTAACACTATAATGTTTTCCTATTTATTTAAATTCAGGGCTCCTCACTAAATCTAAATAAAAATTAAGAAGAAAACATTTTCCAAGATTGACTCCCTCATCAGTTGTTTGAACTGCCTCAAACAATGTCACACTGACATTTCTATATGTGCAACCTAATTCTCCTCATAAAGGCACATTGATGATGGAAAATGTATGCGCGTTGTTACCCTCTTACTTGAGGTTATCTTTCAGAACCATGATTGACTCGGTTCTCACAGCAAAAGCGAACAGAGGCATATTTAACCCTAACTAAGCCTAACTAACCTTTACTAAATAGCAATGTGTAACATTGCAAAGTTAAAACTAAAGAAAACCTCTGTACTCAGATGAGGTTATCTGGGTGTCTTTAGTGGCCTAGTAGCCCTTTATGATTATGAGTACCTTTTTGATTATAGTTTTGCTGGATTCTGAACACCACTTGCTAGAACCAATAAATAGGAAAAATAAATACAAAAGGATCTTTGCACTCTCCTACAGAAGTTTTTGGAAGAAATAATGAACAGTCATAAGCAGCTATCAATCCACATTAAGACTTCCTAGGGGGTGTTCTTAACTATAAATGAGGACAGAACCGATTCTTTCATTGTTGGTGTTTTTTGTTTTGTTTACTGCCAACATGCTGAGTTGAATTCCGGTACAGGTGTATTATTAATTTTGTTTATGTTAACACCATTCCACATTCAAAAGATACAATTTTTGTTACTTAATTCCTGACTGTGACGAGCACCCCTGGTATAAAGGGGTCTATTTCGGCAGAGACGTCCTCTTCCCTTAGTAGGAGCAGGGCTGCAGGATTCGCCAGTAGATCTTCCAGCCGACCAAGGATCCAATAATGTTGTGCAGCTCTTACAAGAGCTAGCGATATAGCTGTGCAGCAGATTCCCTACAATCACGAGCCCAGGCTATGTGTTAAGGGTTAAGCAGGAATGATTTTAATGGCAGCCACACTGGCCTTTTATGCAAGTCCCCAAGCAAGCTTGACACCCACATGGACCTTGTTGGGGACAGGGAAACAAATCTATGCACCAATCATAATAGCATTACAATAAGAGGCACTCCCACATTTGGCATACAATCCTTCCCCTCTGCTTGGGAGATAATTGAGTTAATTACTGTATCAACTCAATTATCTCCAGACAAAAAAGAACATATTTTATACACTTTCTGGAAATACCCCAAAATCACAAAAAATATATCCCCTGATAGCCCCGATCTGGGTGAGCAACATATTAAAAAAATCACCCATATCGGTCAATTGACGGCACACGACTGCTTTGGGTGGTTAAAAAGTTTTGTAAAACGTTTGGTATACGAACCAGCTAGGGTAAAGTCTGTTTGTTTTGGTTCGTATACCGCTTAGACGAATGGAATTACAAATAAGGCTTAGAATGGCAACAAAACATAACTCCAGAGAACAGGGCATCTGTTACACTGACAAATGATTGGTTTTGTAGTGAAATGCAAAATCATCTCTACCTTTTGTTTCCCTTTTAACAAATGGAGGAGAGACAAAAACTAAATGGAATTATACACCTCTAAATTTGCTAAAAAACATTATCCACTGATTTCTAGCAAAGTGAATTTCTAATTTTAAATCAAAATAGCCAAACTGGAAAACCATGTTTCCAGTGTGATTATTATATGCTAAAATGTCAAATTCACTTTGAATTTCAAACAATCTGCGTTTTAGTGAATAGTCTTGTCCACAATGTGAAAAATAATAATGTAGCAAATAAGTATGTCCTCGACAAAATACATTTGCTATGCTGGATGATACCACATAAAAGTAGTATGAGAGATCTGCTAGGTGAAAAACAAATAAAGTAATAGAAACATTTTTTTAAAGTCAACTGATAAAAAAGCAAAGGATCTTTGATTTACAACATACCAAAAATAAATAATCAGACAACACAAGACATTCCTCATTATTGGGTCCTCTACCAGAGGCCTGGGAGTTTGAGGGTTCTGCGCAGTATCTTAGCTGTTCCTAGAACTGCACTCTTCTGGACAACGATCTCAGATGTCCCACCTGGAATCTGTTGAAGCCACTCCCTCAACTTGGGAGTCACAGCCTTGAGTGCTCCTATCACAACTGAGACTAATACTACCTTCACTTTCCACATCCTTTCTAGCTCTTCTTTCAGTCCTTGGTATTTTGCTTTCCTGATGCTATAGTCACTAGGTACTGCCACATCCACCACGACTGCAGTCTTTCATTCCTTGTCTACCACCACGATGTCTGGTTGGTTGGCCAGCACTTGCTTGTCTGTCTGGATCTTGAAGCAGTCAGATGTCTCCTCAGATCAAGAAGCTACTACCCCTCTAATTAAATATCCTTCTTTAGAACAGGAGCCCAAAACTGCATAGCATATTCAAGGTGTGGTCTTACCATTGATTTATAAAATAAAAAAATATATATATTGTCATCCCAAGAATAAATGCCCCTATTTATACAGGACAATACTTTACTGGCCTTAGAAACTGCTGATTGACATTGAACATTGTTGCCAAATTTTTTGTCTATAGCAATTACCAAATCCTTCTTGTGTATTGTTATCCCTTCTTCACTACTGTTTAGGGTAGGGGCAGGCAACCTTTGGCACTTTAGATGTTTTGGACTACACCACCAATTATTCTTTGCCAGCATTAAAACTGTAAGAGCATTAAGGGAGATGTAGTCCACAACATCTGGAGTGCTGAAGGTTGCCTACCCTGGTTTAGGGTGTAAGCTGATTGTGCATCCTTTACCCCTAAGTGCATCAATTTACATTTTTCTTCATTTTATTTAATTTGCCATTTGAGTGCCCAGTCCCTCAATCTATCTAAATCCCTCTGCAGCAAAGTAATATCCTTCTCATATTGTATTACTTTACAGAGTTTTGTGTCATCTGCAAACACTGAAACATGACTTTTAATGCCTATTTTAAGATTATCTCTAAATATGTTAAATAGAAGCGGTCCAAGAACAGAACCCTGAGGGACACCTTTTACTACTTTTGTCCAGCTTTAAAATGTATCATTAATGACAACTCTCTGTACTCTATCTTGAAGCCAATGTTCTACCCAAGAACAAGAACACCCTGATCTATACTTCTACTTTTTTGAACACAATTAGGTTAGTTTGACATGACCTATGTTTCATAAAACCATGCAGATTTTTGCTAACAACAATGTTCTTCTCAATAAATTCCCGAATATTATCCCTTAATAACCTTTCAAATACTTTCCCAGCCACGGAAGTTAATAATTTCCAAGATTTTAAAATCCTTTTTGAATATAGGAAACACATCTGCCTTCCTCCAATTCTCTGGTACAATTCTTGAAATAAAAGAATCCTGAAAGATTAAAACCAGAGATTTCCATACTTAGCTCCTTAAAGTGACACTCCAGACCCCTAATGCACTTTAGCTTGCTGAAAAACTTTATGTCTGAAGAGTGTGTCCTCTTAACATTTTGGAAATAGTGCAGATTTCAATAGAAATTGACACTTTTAGAAATTACTGGTTACAAGCCCCCCTGGCTTTTCAAGCAGGCAACAGGTCTTGTTTCTTCCTGGTTTGGTTAGCTTATGTCCCTTTAAGAACTCGTGGGTGAATATCATCAGGTCCTGGAGTTTTGTTTACATTAACTTTCTTTAGTTGCTGCAGCACTTGTGTTTTGAGTCATCCAATCACAATTGTTCTGCAAGTTTCTTGCAGCAATAATGTGAATATCTCGTCATAGGTTTCTCCTTAATATATATACAGAGGAAAGGGATGGATGTCCATTATGGCTGGATGTGTTGCTCAGTAGCTCCTTCACAAACAGAGCAAAATCTCGACTATTTGCACTATAAGCCTATTGAACAAGCCTATTTCACGTTACAGCTTACTCTAGCAGTGGTATATCACCCATGGGCTCGAACAGCATACTTCCAAACTAAATTTTTGTTCAGAAACTAGGACACTAAGGCCTAACGGACAGCTGGCCTGTAGTAGGGAGAGACAGCTGCTCTCCCAGCTTGGTTAGTGCAGCCTGTCACAATTCCATCGGAAAGCGGCCCTGTCCGCCCGCCTCTGGACCAGCGGGGGATATCCTGGTCCCCACTGGGAAAACTACTTACCTGGCACTATTCGCCTACACTCCAGTTATTTCAGAGGGCTTTGTGACTGAGCTAAGATGGCCGCCACGCTGAAGCTTGCACAAAGCCAGGAGGCTTTTTATTTTTATTTTTTATTTTTATTTTTATTTTTATTTTTACTTTTATATTCATTTATTTGTATTTGTATTTTTGATTTTCATTCTAATTTTATTTTCACTTTTATTTTTATTTTTTTATTTTATTTTCATTATTATTCACTCATTACTTTATTTCGAATTTCTGTTTTTTATTTTAGCGTCTTATTCATTTAGTTTCATATTTATTTTATTTTTATTTTTTATTTCTATTTTTATTTTTACTTTTATTCTAATTTTATTTTTATGTCCATTTTTTCATTTTTATTTTTATTTTTCATTTTTATCCATTTTTATTTTTTCATTTAAAGATATATATTCATTCTATTTATCTTTAAGGAGAAAGAGACAAAAGTGCAATATAAAAGGGTTTCACCAACTATGCCATTATTTATATATATACTTATATAACGTTTATTGCATCATAATTATACAAGATGTTAAATTATATCACCACCTATGCACCTTGTGAAAATTCTTTTTCCGTATATGTTGTATAAATTGTGTGAATAGTTTGTAAATGGGATATATATATATATACATGTCTATCATCACAGATCACAATGTGAATATACAATTATTCCGATTTTACTTTATTTTATTTTGTTACTGTAGTGCCACCCAGAGAATTATTTTAATTGCTATCTCCTCCCCTTCTCTGTTTTGTCCATCCATTTATATATGTCCTGAGTCAATGTATCAGAACAAGAAAGACAGACCAGCGATCGCGACCCACTTCCGGGTCTGTGGAACGCAAGGTGGAACGCACGCGACGCACGCGACGCACGCGATGACATCATCCAGTTCCTTACCGCCAAATGAAAATCGAACAACAGCTGAAAGACTTTCAACACTAAATGGGGATGTATAAAAAGACTGTGGGAGGGATAGTTTTAATTGCTCTTATTATTTTTTATTGCACTTTACTTCACCAAGTCCCTGAGGAAGTCCAATCCAAGGACGAAACGCGTAGGACGCTTTATGGTGACATGCTGTTTGTTTTAAACTTGAATGTAAGTCATTAAATTATATTTTTTATTATACTCTGGAAGTGCACTACATTTTTGTATATATTCTTCTCTTTTGAGACATATATACCTATTCGCTGATGAATATGTAAGGATGGACAACATATTGGACACTGAAGGAAAATATACCACTCCAATGCTGTTTTAACTCTACAAATTTGTGAGTGACCAATTGTGATTGCATTTCAGTGCCAGTCCCCACACAGTTATACGCTATGTTTTTTTATTTCATTTGTATTTAGCAGATTGTCCCCTATTCTATTCGTACAAAGCCAGGAGGCACAGGGAAGCCTGACGTGAAGGGAGCTCTTTGAAACCAAATTTGATAAGATATGCAGAGCATTCTGGCTCCATATCAAAAATCCACCTTGACTCTCTCCCGCTGTAAACAGACAGTCAACACAGCCCACTGCTCGGGCATCTGACTCCCCTTCTGGGCTTCACCCGACCCACCATCCAGCTGCCCGGAGAGCTCTTCATGCTCCAGGGCACCTGAAGGTCCATGATCTTGCCAATAGGTGCAAGGGGATCCTTGGATGCAAGGGAACAGCTCCCGCTAAGGCCTGGGCTCAGGGAGGTAAGAAGCTGCAACTGTCATACCTACCATCATACCGCACTGCCACCCTTCCAGCTAACCAAGGGAGGTCAAAGAGGAACCGCGGCTCCCAAATATATTACATAGGATACCTCTGATTTAGCTGATTTAAATGCTTTAAATGCCCTTTTCTTATTTTTTTATGTCTTGGTTTACTTTCCCACTAAGCCACTTTTTTTTTTAATGGTACATAGTATGCTGTTTTGGTTACAATGGTACAGAAATGCACCTTTCTAATATTTGTTTGAATATATTCCAATTGTCCTTAGTGTTCTGTTCACTAAAGAGTTAGTGATTTATTTTCTTACTGTTTATTTTTTTTTTTCTTTTATAAATTCTTCTTAAAAATATGGAGTTAATATGGACTTAAGCAACATGTATAAGATGCAGAAATTTTACTCACCAACATCAATCCTCACCAAGAACATTTGGATTTGGTGGTGAATTTAGCTAAATTCAAACAACTCTTTTGACATGTAATCGATTAGCTAAGTGATAAGTAATGGTTTCCTCTTTCTAGTCTGAGCCTTAAAATAATCGTATTAATGTTTGGGCTTTGCCTTGTCTATTAGCTAGAGTTCCAGTGCGTTAATTTCTCTATTGATTAAACATAATTAAACAGTCACTTGCTCCGAGAGTAGAGGTATAAGGTTAAATGGGCATTGGTTGAGAAGTTATTATTAATCATTAAAATAAATAGTAGTCTGGTTTTACTGATAATATATAATTAAAATTGAATGCCTTGTAACCTCCGGTATTTGATTGGATTTTGTACATCCCATCCCGCTCAAAATCAGCAGGCTTGTGTTCCTAAATTTTGGAAATTCAACTTTTTTAAAATCTGCTTATTCCTAGAATTTGAGCCCAGAATATGATGTAGTCCCAGTATCTGTATCTAGCTGTATGCTCTTTAATGCATCATGTTTATTCTTGTGAAAAACTTATCGTTGGATCTTGAATGTTACCACATCTGCAGTGTTCCTTGTCATACCTCATTTATGATTGTCTTGTACCTGCTCTGACCTTGTCACTGTTTTTTATTCTGGTGCCCTTTTATGTCCCTATAGACTCTTTTCATACTTCAGTCATATTTGATTCTCAATCCATCTGTTCGAGAGAATGCCACGGAGCACCTATTACAATCCCAAATGGTAAACTTATTTAAATGTTGTGCCGACACAGTATGGGTTCATGGCTTGTGAGAGAAAATGCGTATGTTAGATTCTCACAAAAAGCCAATGATTTAATGTTCCTTGCTATCATTATTGTAAAGCCGAACTTTGCAATATTAAAAAAGACCAATAATTAATATTTTTTCTGTCCACTATTGTCCGTTTTGTTGAACATTGCAGTGTCTTCCGTGACTGCAAATTTCAGCATGTTTTATTCTAGAAGAAGAGAAAATCATCCAGTTCTCACTCCTTCTTCAGGTATGCTCATACTTTGGAAGGATAAACTCTAACATAGGGGGCACAAACCTTTTTATGTTGGTGGAAATAAAAAACACATTTTCACTATAATGTTCATGTCAACTATTGATTGCTCTGGGTCCTATGATGAAACCCATTTAAAAAATGTATATCACACCAGTAGAACATGCACGTTATATATATCTAATCCTACAGATCCTTGTGATGCACGTAAATAAACAATACATCTCAGTAAAGCTCTGTGATTCAGTCATATACACTGCACTTTATTTTTATTTTTTTATTACTTGTATTTATAAAGTGCCAACAGATTCCGCAGCGCTGTACAATCAGTGGAGAACATACAATATACACAGAAAAATACAAAAGGTAGATAGCTACTATACTATAGAGCTATGTAAGGCTGTCAAATGCAATGCTCGTTACTGTGAAACACTGTGATATTCCCATACTATTTGATCATTACTACTTAGTTTGACACTAGAGATGGTTCAGATTTACTGTACATTACTTTAGAACTATGTGATGCACTCAGATTCACTTTACGTTACTGTATAGTTCTATAAAACACTCACCGTACATTGCCATAGCGTTCTATGATACATTCATATTCTGCGCAATATGAGAGAGCTCTAATATCATATGTGAGGAAGGCTGAACTTGATGAACGCAAAGTCTCTTTTCAGCTATGTAACTATGTATTATATACTCAGATATAGCACACAGTATTGTACAGCACTGAGATACATTCAGATATACTGCATATTACTGTACAGCTCTGTCATACACTCAGATATACTACCTGGGACCTGGGATGCTAAACTTTGTAATCTTGCATTATAGTTGTATGTATAGATGGCAATATTGCTATTTTTTATTTATTTTTTATGAATAAAGTTTTGTTTCAATTAATTTATGTATCCTATAATCCTTATCTGTATACTGTATGTTTGATTTGAGATGGGGGTATGTGTTTGCTCCCAGGTTTTCTTACCCTTTTGGGTTAATTACCTTTTCCTGATGTTGTTGTTTCCTCATTTAAAAACTTTTCAGGAAATAATATTTGAAAACAATTATCTATTTAATAAATTTTGTTTTGAGTTGGCATTAACCAGATTCATATGAAATATGAAAATTCAGTAACTGTCAATAAACTTACGTCCTTCTAGGGTCTTGGTCTCCAGGTGCACCAGATCAGCATCTCGATTAGAAATAGTCACAGTCCTGTAAACAAACATCATTTACACAGTTAACCTTGGAATTACCATATACACACTATAACTCACATAGTGTTCTTCACTAAACTTGAAATATTAACAAATTAAGGCCTTGGTTTAATATTGTTGGATAGGTTTTCCAAATAATTTAATTATGGATAAACATATAAAAAGATTTAATATTTGCATTTTGTATTTTTTTTTGGTAATTTTTGATATAAATATAAATATATTGATATGTTTTGTTATGTTTAATATTTTTTTTATATTTTAATATTTAAAAAAACTATATTTCTAAAAGTTTATCCAAAAATATTAAATCATTTCACTTATCCAACCATATCTAATCAAGGTCTAAATTTGAAAGGCAAAACTGAGGTTAAAATAGCTGATTCGGAAAAAATCATAACTATTAGAGAAAAACTTTGCAATCAGGCAAGCCTGTGTTTTGTTTTTGTTACACGCAGTAACTCTGATCCAATTTTAATTTTAAATCCGAAAAAAATAAATTCACATCAGGAATGGGTTAAATTGCTTAAAAAAAAAAAAGCTAGTAGCTTTTTTTTACACCATGAATTAATACAAAACCCACAAATATTAAAAAAAAAAAACACTTTACATAGCATGATTATTAGAGCACACTTTGTGTCATTGTTATATGTAATTAAATAGCACTTATGTAGTAAGGCAATGTTAGCTGTATGCAAAAACAAGCTGTATGTTCTCCCCTTAGTCTTAAACACTATTTGAAGATAAAGATGTGCTTAGTGTACCTTTAAGATGAATCATGTATTTTGTCTTTTCTTGTTGGCAATGATTGAGATATACATAAACATCATTACAATATTGCTCATTCGTGCGTATACCACATGCTGTTAATGCATACATTAGACTATCTTCTGAAGATCTGATGTTACTTTTTACCTCTTATGAAAGGATTCAGAGGAACAGCTCAGTTGGTAAAACATTCTGACTAATGTAATTACACCCACATGAGATAAATCTGTACACTTTACACTTTACAGCAAGTTCGTTGCTACCACTGAAAATGAATATTCATATTAAAGAACACTGAACATGTATTGGGCTTTTTTCAGACACCAGTTATGATGCCCCTTTGGCAGTGTGGGGGCTAAGCCTAGAAACTTGGTCATACCTAAAATGAAACAAGGTTATTCATTAAACACTAGATTTGTGCACTGGTTTCAATCTAATTTTGATTCGTCCAATTTCGTCCAAGATGAGATTCGTCCATGTTTTGCAACTCTGAGACACAATTTATGAAGCAAACCAAGTTGGTAATGAATTAGCCGATTTGTTTGCTTCATAATTTTGAGTTTCATCCTTGGTGCCCCAAAAAACTTGATTGAAGGAAAAAAAAAGATAGGGGACAGCCTCTACATTTTATTCACAGATCACATGAGAAGAAGTAATTATTAGAGGGAAGAATAGGAAGAGCAGTAAAAAAAAAAAAAAAAAAATATCTAACTTTATATTATATATTTAATAACTATTTTTACATTTTTGTACTGGTCCTCCCATTGGTTACTTTTTCTCACTGGATCCATGAACCAAATGGTGCAAAAATGTGTCTATCAGTGAAATATATGTACATAACATTGTTCCGAAACATGTAAGGAAAATTTTTTGGGGGGGCTTTTGTTTTCCCCTATTTGCTTATGTACCTGGTGGAATAAACCTTTCCTTTTGGATCGGAAACCCTTGCTTTTCCTGGCATTATTATTTTTTATTTTTTGCTTTTTCTTTGCATATAATTTGCCATACACTAATACGTGCATTTTCACACCATTTAGTTCACCAAATACTTTCTCTTATAATGTTATCATTGACAATTTTTTTCCAAAATTAAATGTTACATGGACAAAACCCAATTCACACAGA
Source organism: Pelobates fuscus (assembly GCF_036172605.1). NCBI lineage: Eukaryota > Metazoa > Chordata > Amphibia > Anura > Pelobatidae > Pelobates > Pelobates fuscus. The sequence continues at coordinate 33,546,415 of NC_086326.1, forward strand.
TTAATCAAAATAGGCTAAGCTGCATTTCCTAAAATTCTGTATTTAGTAACTAACCCTGAAAATGGTGAATTGTAGGGAATTTAAGTTGAATTAGAAGCTAATTTAAATGTTAGACAAGAATAGGAAAATTAAACAAAATGAAACTTTGGCTATTATGTACTGAGATTTTCTTTACAATTCACATCAGTAAAGACGCCTTTATATACATTTTATATAGACAATAAGAACAATGTTTGTAATAGTTTTGCATGTTAAAAAGGACCAATTAATTTAATGATTTACTTTTTGCAATATAAATAGCCCTAAAACTAAATAAATAGCTGCAAGTTTTATAAGCCCTGGGTATAAAGAGTCTCGATCCCTGGATATATTTACCGTAGTGAATGTTTCTTATCATATTGACCTACAACAGAACTAGGCTTAGCGTGCTCTGTGCTTGCATGTTGGGTGTTCTGAGAGGATATAGTTAGCTTAACGTTCTGTGCAGTAAATTTTCATATTTATACTCAAAATATATTGAAGCCCCATAAAGCTGAATTTGTGTTCCTTACAACTGCCTTGTTTCTTTACTCTGTGTCTTTTAAGTTCCTTAATACGCAGTTCTATGGTTCCAATGAACATAACTTTTTTTTTTGCTTTGTTTTGCTTCTTAGCTTCAGTCCCTAAAGAGAACAGCAACTCCACATAAATAATAAGCTGAGGGAAACTCGTTAGACTCCTCTACCCATTGTTGAGCACAAAGACGAGCCTGCAGATGCATCTCGGCTTCTGAACAGTACAAGCCCTCCTGGCAGGCAGATGATCCCTGGAGTAGCACTCGAGCCAGCTTTTTAATTTGAACAGTGGAAACTGGTAGTATTAGTCTGAATCCCAGCCCAAATCCATATCTACCATGTGTAACAACTCTGTTATTTCACTCTGCAGCCCTAGCAAGGCTTTAATTACCGCCTCAGATTGCAGTAACAGATTCTGGACCAGGTCGCATTAACTCTTTGGGTGTTATCTAAATAAGAACATGTCATTCAACTTCTTAAACACTTTGTAACAAAAATATTTTCAAGATTGCGTGTATTTGTGACGGAGGTTCTTTTGGAACCCGTGTATATTCCACCATAATTTAATACTTTCTGTTAAAGTGCACCTATGCATAATATATATTTTTTTGTCTTATATTTTTATAGGATATATGTTTTTTCTTTTTTTCTATTTTAGAGTTTTTGTCTGATACACTATTTGAATTCATTACACATAATTAAGTATGAATGTAATATCAGAAATATATTAATTTTTACAGTTTTGCTTATCACAGCTTTGACACAACCTTTGCAACTACAAAAATATCTAAAAATATTTTTTAACTTATTACTTCTGATTGTTAAATGATTCATATGTCCACAATTTTAATTATTATGTGGAAATTATAGGACAGCAAGGCAGCAAGAAATAAAATAATGGTTTAAAAAAATTAACCTTAGTAAAGTTTGATCTACTAAGATTATAACTTGGAAAGCTATCAGAGAATCATAAACCAGACTACACAAATGTATATATCTGTAGAAAGTAGACCTTGAGTAATTAAGATCATTTTGACACTTTTTAATTAACCATTGTAACACCAACATCTACCAAATATGCTGGTTATATTTAACAACTTGTGATTTTCACACACATTTAACGGTTTCAAATACTTCAAAACCCCACCACATACAGATCTTTGTCAGCTGTTTGATAGGTAATATATGAAATTACATGGGGCACACTGACCATACAAAGTACACAACAAAGAGAGCCCTTTACACATATTATACCTGAAATAGTTTCCTATACACAAACACAATCCCACAAGCAGCCACCAAGCACATATATGACCACAATTGCCTCCCTCCCACATGTACTCTTTACAAGACCACCCACAAATGCAATGTGTCATTCCATTTTCTTTATATCATTATTCTAAAAAGGGGGTGGGGATGGTTGCTAGCATAATCAAACCTAAAGCCATGTTTTATTAAAACACTGTTGTTGTTTGGAGTAGCCCCTTAAATATAACCCTGAATACGGGTCCTGTGCGTGTGGGACTCATGACTGTGCAGCTCTTATACAGCCAAGAGCTGGGCAGTGAGCTCATAATATCTGTTTGAGGGGCTGAATACAGGGGGGGGAGAAAATGGTGAGCAGTGTGAAGTAAGGGACGACAAAATGCATCTTCACCTTTGCAGCCAAAAAATCTTTGCACCAGGAGGGGGGTACTTTATCTCTTTTTGCCCTAGGAATTGGGAGCCCCATGAATTGTCAGTTGACCCCTGGAAATACCAGACATGTCATTTTCAGTTTTCAAGTTTACAAATTTAAATTTCAAATTTCAGCAGCCCCCACTTGCACTGCAAAATAAAGTATTAAGGGGAATTTTGAGTGTGTTTAGCTGGCCATTCATCGCTAATTCCTACTGAATTTAGCAGGTTTTCTCCTGATTGAATGTCACAAACATTCCATAAGTATGATCCAGTGCTATACTATATTATTTTAGGGCTTAGATTTACTCTGGAATCAGTAAACGTGATCCATGTTCCATGTAAGTTGTACGTGTTTATTTATTAAACAAAAAAAATACTACAAACTGAACGAAAACCGAATCGAAAATAAGGAAAAATTAGGCGATATGGAAAGACAGTTCAAGACAGCTATAATTACAGCTTAGCTAGTTTGCAGGAATTATAAAACCAAAGAGCCAGTTCAATAAAGGGCAATGATTAGGCTTGCATACCAAGTTCTGATAAGAATTGGATAAGAATTGGAAAGTAACCAAAATCTTTACTTGTTCGGAATTCTGATCATCAGTACTATGCAATGCCAAATAGACATATTGGGGAATTCAGCAATTCCCATCATAAATAAAAATTAATAATGATTTATTTTAATGCTCAGTTTTACTGGCTTTGGTGTGACAATTATTGGGAAATGCTGTAACAATATAAATGTTGACATTTGTTGCCTTAAATTGCTCGTCCTGGCAATAACTGGAAATTCTATCTGTAAACGTGGGTAGAAAAAGGAAATAGTTGAGCATTCAAAAAGTACTAGTCAGGTTCGTTGTGAGAATATTCTGGATGTACAGAAGGAGACACAGATGCTCCTCTCTGGTTTACAACCTTCCAGCTGGCCTCGATGTAACACAGCTGTACAGCATGGCCAATTCTGCCCCCAGGACATCATGACTGGTACATATTCTTCTGGCTGTATGAACTAGCTGTTGTTTCTCATAGCATTAAAATGGTATGAGGTTAACTAGGAACCAGTTTGTGAAAGACAATGTTTTCCCTGCTTTTTATAATCTTTGTTCTTGTTAACTTGTACTACACCAGAGATGATTGAGTGAAGATATTAACAACGACATGATCACAAATTAATGATCTTTCACAGTAGGGTGGCTTAAAATAAATATTCACAATAGTATAGGACGCAAGCACTCATAGACATATGCAGAACATTGTAAAAATAAGTGCACGTAGATGATACAGAAAAAGGGAGAGGAACAGAGAGAGAGAGATTGTGACTGTACATACACATCACAGATTGTACTGATGCTATGGACTGGAATTGGTCCTTAAATGGACATTGTAGGCAACCAGACCACTTCAGCTCATTTAAGTGGTCTGGGTGAAGTATCCCTTTTGCCCTTAGTGCTGCATTGTAAAACATTCTAAGTCTGCCCACAGTGACTGTCTACCCAATAGCCAATAGAGGGCTTCCTGAATCAAATCTGACCTTTGGTCTGGTATCTGACGCTGGACATCCTTACCCTCTGCATGAAGACATCCAGCATAAGATATTTCCCCACAGGAAAACATTCATTTAATGCTTTCCTATGGAGAGGTCTAATGTGGGTGCCGCATTTGCCGCGCATGCGCATTAGCACCCGCTCGTCATGAGCTGTCAAAGGGGGCGGAGCGTTGCCCACCACCTAGGGACATCGGCACTGGGAAAAGTTAAGTAAATAATAAATGGTTTTTACACTTTTTTTTAACCAGGCAGGGGGCCTGAGGGAGGTGGGAGACAGAGGGAGCTATAGTGCCAGAAATACAGCTTTGTATTCCTGGCACTAGTATCCTTTTAGGTATTTAGTAGACTCATCAGAGTTTGACAGAGATAATTTTTCAGTACCAAGGATAGCTCCATTATTAACTATATACAGAAATGTCTTTGTACTGCTTACAAAGGAATGTATCCCTGTTTTATTTTTTTATTTTATTTTTTATTATGTATGAATGCATACATTATCTTGAATATATCTATAGAAAGGGAAGGTTCGTTCATGGATGACAATACTGAAATGCTATAATTGTGCAAGAAACAAGCCATTTACATGTGTCATTAATAAGACAGAGACTATTATCTCTGCATCAAGAACAGACTCGGCTAAGAACAAGCAGATCCCGTGGAGAAAATCACAGAGTGATTACTACTCTATGAAAGCGTAGATTTAAATAGATCTACAAAATTGTACAAGAAAAACAAACCAGCAGCAAAAATAAGCACAACAGAAAAAATATGAAGCAAAAGCGCTTAATGTAAAATACATAATGAAATCAAATTAAATTAAATTTATAAACAATAAATATTGACAGAGTTCCCATTTGGTTGATTTAAATGGACACTTCAGACCCAATTTATTTTTAATACATGGTGGTGATGAAATCTTAAACAATGTATTATTAATGAATGCGATAAAAGATAAAAAAGATACTTACCTCTGAATTTTAATACACTTGAGAAAGTATATAAGACTATAATAAGGGGAGTTCCCAACAAATTATTACTCATATAATATGTAGAAAATTAGGGTGTATTATCGCATACATGATATATTTTGCAAAATTTCTCTCTCTCTTAATACCACACTGTATTTTGTGCTCAGGCTGTCAAACATCTCTCGTTAAACTAATACAATACTTTTCATTCCAGCAAAGTGCTTTAAAACTGAACCACCTACTTTTCGCTCACTTGTACTAATGTATCAATTAAGATGTCAATCATGTCTTCTAAGATATGTACAAGCTGCAAACAGGTTATGAGATTTAGTTTAAAGGCTAATACCCAAGGATAAAGCTGCAAATCAGTGATATGACACGTTGTAAAGTGCTTGTGCAAATTCTTAAGAACAAGGCATTTGTTCATTGCATACTTTCTTGAGCGGGGCTTTTTTACTCAGTGTAGGAGCTCAAGATTGGCCCCTAACCTTAAATCAATAAATCCATTAATAGAATTTAATGGCATGAAATAAAATAAAAATTCCAGTCTCTGTTTAACATTGACATTGGTTGGATGAGTTGAAGAAAGCAACACATCATCCATTATTCAGCAGTCCAGTTATAGATAAAAAAAAAAATGCTGCTTTTTTGGAAGTGCAGTATAATGCCCGTTCCTTATCTGCAATGTGCATCTACCAAATAACTATACAGGAAGTGCATGAAGGTTGTTAGAATGAGTTCCCTCAAATACATAACTGGAATTCTTGGAGAAAGGAAAGACTCAACTCTGCAAACCTTGTGGCTGCATTTTACCCCTCCACGTTTTGCTTGGTCCACACCTTTTCCATGGGATGGGGATATGAGAAGGGACACAAACAGATTTCATTGTGGGCATCAAGTGTTCTATACATTCAACACAATCTATATTATATAAAGCAACAATTCCTTAAACAAAACTACATTTCACAGCATTCTCCAATCCCAATAGCCACATGTCATGCGTCAGCTGGAACCTGTATGGTAAGTATAAGGTAAGAGTAAGGTATAAAAGCCATGCAAACCATATAATTTACGGTTTCATTTTTAATCTGCAAAGGAGATGTTTTGTCAATTAAGATTTACACATTAAGCCTCTTAATATACATGTGAGTATTCTTTTCTGGTGTGTTGCAAAATTGGAAACACTTCAAACATTTTTTTTTTATTTCTTTGGATCAACAAAAACAGAAGTGAGAAAGGCTGAACTTGATGGGCACATGTCTCTTTTCAGCTATGTAACTATGTAACTATGCAACTTTATCAATGCATACAAAAACACAGAAGCAAACTGACAGAGTGAGTGAGAAAGTCAGATGGACAGATAAACAAACAGACAGACGGACAGGGGATAGGAGGAATGGATGGGTGGATGGGTAGATAGATAGATAGATAGATAGATAGAATGGACAGGCAGATAACTGTATAAAAAAAGAAACACTGTCTCTCACATTACTAGCTAATTGTTAATGAAGGATTCATTAATCATTGTTTTCAATGATTCACCATACAAAAGCAGACTTATAATAGAATATTATGGTTCTTAACCTCGAGTGGCGCATCCTTGTTGTAAAACAAAATGAATGCTCTCACAGAAATGGGGAAAAAAAAGGTAAAAAAAACGAATTCTGTAGTTTGTTAAAGACATCATCACTTTGCAAACTGCTGACACTATCTACAGAGTTAAAACCCCATAAAAATAATCACAATGAGAGTGCGTGTTCACAGGACCAGTAACCCAATCACAGGATGGGCATGAATACTTTAGCAAACATTATCGTGTCAAAATACAGCCATAACATCCCTCTATTCAGCACATGATAATGGTTTTGTAATTCACTTATAAGTAGCATAACTATTGGGGGATTTTTCATCTGCAAATGTTTCCTCCATTGTATGTGTGATATCATAAATCGTATGGCCAGAATAAGATTAAGCCAGCAAATGCTCTCGTCTGAAGGTGCAGATTTTTGCTATAATGTACATTTTGATCCTGTGGGTAATCTAGTTGGCTTTTTGTTTTGCACACAGGATTAACGGTGCCTTTCTAAGTGGTCACGACTCAGTGAATTACACAAGTTTTAATTGAAATTCTCGAAAAGTTTCCTTAATGTAATTTCTTTTGTTCTGGGAGCAGAGATCTAAACAAGTTCCGCAGGACATCTGCTGGATAAGATTACACCCCAGGGTCTAGTTATCATGCTTTATGGCATGTTAGACACACTGCTGGAAAATAATCACTGAAAATCAGCCTGGTGTGTAAAGCAAGCCTACCAACTAATGCCCTAAGAAATGTAGTTTTGTTTAACCCCTTAGTGACCAGACCGCTTTTCAAATGTACCATTTGGAACCAGGGCTGTTTTTACATTTCTGCAGTGTTTGGGGTTAGCTGTAATTTTCCTCTTACTCATTTACTGTACCCACACATATTGTATACCGTTTTCTCGCCATTAATAGGTCTATCTAAAGATACCATTATTTTCATCATATGATACAATTTACTATAAAAAGAATTGTAAAATATGATGACATTTTTTTTTTAAAAAAGCACGCTTCTTCGAACTTTGACCCCCAAAATCTGTTACGCATCTACAACAACTAGAAAACACCTGTGCTAAATAGTTTCTAAATTTTGTCCCGAGTTTAGAAATACTAAATGTTAACATGTACTTAGCTTTTTTTGGAAAGTTATAGGGCTAGAAGTACAAGTAGCACTTTGTTATTTCCAAACCATTTTTTTTTTCAAAATTAACGCGTTACATTGTAACACTGATATCTGTCAGGAATCCCTGAATAACCCTTCAAAAGTATATATTTTTTTAAAAGAAGACAACCTAAGGTATTAAACCTGGGATATTTTGACTCTTTTCATGCAATCATTTTACTACCAATCTAGTATTTTGACTCTTTTCATGCAATCATTTTACTACCAATCTATGTAAAATAAAAAAAATAAAAAATTGGTGATTTTTTTGATACACAAATTTGAGAATACATGTACTGAGAACCCAATACCTTGGGTTGTCTTCTTTTGTAAATGGTATGCCATCATTGGGGTAATTCTCATTCCTGGGTCACCATATGCTCTCAAAGGCAACATAATCAATCTGGCAAATTTCAATGTGAAAAAATGGCCTTATATTTGACCCTGTAACTTTCAAAAACATTATAAAACCTTTACATGGGGGGTACTGTTATACTCGGGAGACTTCGATGAAAACAAATATTAGTGTTTCAAAACAGTGAAACATATCACAACAATTATATAATCAGTGAAATTGCCATTTGTGTCTGAAAAATGCAAAACACCTCACTTTCACTGACAATATCATCGCTGTGATATGTTTTACTGTTTTAAAACACTAATATTTGTGTTCAGCAAAGTCTACCGAGTAAAACAGTACCCCCCATGTAAAGGTTTTAGAGTGTCTTGGAAAGTAACAGGGTTAAATATAGTGCTAGCAAATTAAATTCTGCAATAAATAAAAAAAACTTAATTATGTAAAAATATTACATAAACATGCTGGTAAAATTTATATATATATACATATTTATATATTTGAAGTCTACGTGTATATTTATGAAATTATTTATGTAATTATGTATATGGATATATGTATATTTCATATTATTTTTATTTATTTATTTTTATTTATTTATTTATTTTTATTTATTTATTTATTTATGTAGTTATTTTTATTTATTTATATATTATTTGTGTCTAGTGAAGTCTCCCGAGAATAACAGTACCCCCCATGTACAGGTTTTATGGTGTTTTGGAAAGTTAGAGAGTCACATATAAGGCTTGCATTTCATTTTTTTCAAATTGAAATTTGCCAGATTGGTTATGTTGCCTTTGAGAGCGTATGGTAGCCCAGGAATGAGAATTACCCCCATGATGGCATACCATTTGCAAAAGTAGACAACCCGAGGTATTGCAAGTGGGGTATGTCCAGTCTTTCTTAGTAGCCACTTAGTCACAAACACTGGCCAAATATTTGTTTTTTGCTTTTTTCACACAAAAACAAATATGAACGCTAACTTCGGCCAGTATTTGTGACTAAGTGGCTACTAAAAAAGACTAAACATACCCCACTTTCAATACCTTGGCTTGTCTACTTTTTTAAATGGTATGCCATTATGGGGGTAATTCTCATTTCTGGGCTACCACACCTTCTCAAAGGTAACATTACTAATCTGGCAAATTTCAATTTGAAAATGGAACGTTCTATATTTGACCCTGTAACTTTCCAAAACACCATAAAACCTGTTAATGGGGGGTACTGTTGTACTCGTGAGACATCTCTGATTACAAATATGTGCATTTTTGCAGTAAAACAGTATTATGACATTCACAGCTAAAATGTCAGACGGAAATCCAAATTTAAAAAAAAATCTTATTTTCTCAAATTCTTTTACATTTTATTCATAATAAATTATGTTCTATATATGAATAGTTATTAATAAATTAAATCCCTGTTTCTCCTGAACAAAATGATATATAATAAGTGTGGGTGCACTTAATGTGACAGCGGTGAATTACGGTTGAACAGACATATAGCGCAAATTCCAGTTTTTGTTTACGTTTTGTTTTGATCAGAACGTGCACTATTGACTCCGTCCTGAAGGGGTTAACAACCAAGTTTGATTCGGTTCTTAACATAAATATGCCTATTGTAGCTGCCTAGAAACATTGAGATACATTCTTTAAATTTGACTATTTGAATCAAAACGGCACTGTCATGTTAAACTTACCACTTCCCAATTGCTTCCTCTTCTCTTCCTCTCTCAGAATCTTTTCTTCTTTTCTTTATTTCTGATCTAGTTTTCTTTTAAAACATAAGGCAAAGTTGGGACTACTTTGTCTTATGTATATTTCCTACACCTGACTTTCTCTGACACAAGGAGGAGTTTAAGTCCGCTCCATCTCCTGTGACCCTCCTTTGTGTTCTTGTGATGCCTAAATTTGCCATTACCAAACATCCTGTAATGCAGACAAGGGTGGACAGCTTTTCCTTTCTTATTCGAGCGAAATTCTGACATTATTTCAGCCAACCAATCAGAGCACTGAGATAAATTGCTCAGCATGGGAAGGTTTTATAAGCCTTTCCCCACCATCCAAAGCTCACAGTCTGCACAGAGCTCCTGTCCGGTAAAGATGGCTTTGTATTTATTAACAGGGTTTTTTTAGGAGTGTTTTTTTTGCATCTTTTTAATTTTAATTAGTTAGAGGGACTTTATGGATTTGGCCTTTTGGGGGCTGAAAAGAAAATAGTTAGGTGGGTTGAGGACCCCTATCACTGGGTGGGTTGTTTTTTTTACAATTAGCCCTCACTTGCCCCAATGGATGTGGGATGGGTGGGAAATGTATGTCACCCATTATTACTTATGGCTCCCACCCAACACTCACGGATAGGGCTGGGGGATGACAATATGTCACCTTGAGGGGCTGTGGGATAATGAGACACATGGAGGGGCAGGGGAGTAAAAAGACACACAGAGAGTCTGTGGAGAAAAAAGACACGGAGAGGTCTGGGGAGAAAGAGACAGAAGGGCTAAGAAAGACGAACAAAAATACACACAGAGGGACTGGGGAAGGGGAGACTGTGACACACACAGGAGCTGTGGTGAAAGAGACACACTGTCATGCCCCAACTACCGGTAATTCCTTGTCTCTTCCAGGTTGACGGAGTTTAGCCACACCCCCTCTCTGACGCGGTCTCGCCACGTTACATAATGCGACCGCGCCAGATACAAGACGCTGGATTATTGAACAGCGTTACCGCAATATCAAACCGGCTGAAAGTTTCTCTGCAAACCTACCTGTGTACCGAACCGGACTGGAACTCGAACTAACCTCCTTCTCCTCTCCTCGACCACGGCTAGTATCTAGACTTCTCTCATCCTGTCTCAGAAAGAACCTCCCCGGAGGAGAACTCCGGAACCTGATTTTTCACCCTCCGGAAGCTAAGTCAATTGTTTCATCTGTGATAAGAGCTTTCCTTCTCTCAAGCCTGCTGAGCATTCCTTTCATAGTCTGCTCTCAAGTTTTCCAAGCATTTCTGCTACAGCCTGCTCTCAAACCCGTTAAGCATTCAGGCACCAGCTGCTCCCTGACCTGCTATCTCTAAACCCAAAACTAATCTCTCCTGTTACAACTTCATTTATAGCTTTCTACATTACCCTAAAACTTGCAAACACCAAATGTGCTAGATTGCATGTATATAGGAAGCTGCTTACTCCAATTAAACCAACAGCAAAGTAATTAAAGATACAGTACCTGTATTTTCCTATATTGAATAGACAGTTCCTATTTTATTCTCTAATTTCCTAATCAACAATTTAAGTCCTAAGAAATCTGCAGTTGCGCTCCATATCAATCTATGTAAACGTGACACACACAGAGGTGCTGGGACCTGGGAAAGAGACTAACAGAAAGGCTGAGGAAGGGAAGAATGAAACACAGAGAGGAGCTGTGGGGAAAGAGACACACAGAGGTGCTGTGGCCTGGGAAAGAGACTAACGGAAGGGCTGGGAAATGGGAGAAGGAGACAAAGGGGCTGGGGCTAAGATACACATGAAAGGGGCTTGGGGGAGAAAGACACAAACACAGTGCATCTTCACTTGTGTCTCCTGCTCTCCCTGTAATTTAGAGTTGACGGGTGAGAGAAAGACTTTGTATTAAAGGGACACTATAGTCATCAGAACTTGTACAGTTTAATGTAGTGGTTCTGGTGTCAATAGCCTGTCCCTGTAGGCTGAGCACTGTAAATGCTACCTTTTCAGAGAAAAGGCAGTGTTTACATTGCTGGCTAGGAACATCTCTAGTGACAGTCACTCAGACGGCCACTAGAGCTACTTCCTAGTCCAGTGCTTCACACTGCCTGCATGGAGGCGCTGAACGCTTCCCGTAGAGATGCATTGATGCAATGCATCTCTATGAAGAGATGATGATTGGTGCGGTGAAGCACTGTGTTTTGCCACACATGCGCAATAGCCTCCCAATGCTTTCCTATGGGAATTGAATAGGCATTGGCTGAGATCATCCAGTTGTCAGCCAAAGTCAAGAGCACACTCTTGCTACTTCAAAATGAGCAAGATAACATAATTTTTACTGCTGTGCAATAGCATACATTCACAATTTCAGTCCAATTATGAAACTTTCCTTAATATGTCAAGGCAGTTGTACTGAAACATTGATTATATGCTTTCTTTTATGTTTGAGTGATAGTTTTCAGTTTTCGTTTTTTTTTTCCGTTTTCATATCTGCACACCATGCTGGCGCGATGCATTATGGGGCTGGTATAGAATTTTTCCAGGGCTGCTTTTCATTCCCAATCCGGCCCTGCCTTTTAGGTGCAAGAGAGTTGTGTCCCTAGGGTCCAGTAGAATCCTGCTGCTTGCTAAGGCTGTTGAGAGTCTGAGGCTGGAACAAGGGCTCTCCATCCTCAGCCCCCTGCTGTCTATGCCTCGTCTCTCCCTCCATGCTTTGCTCTCTTAGTACTGCTGTTTTTACAGTAGTCCGGTGTGCACCAGGCCCCTAATCAGATATGCTCATCTGGTGGTCCTAAGTATGTGGGCCACCAGATGGGCCATTTTGCAATTTGCAGGCCCTGGTGCTACCACACCGCCTGCACAGATGGTAGTTTACTACTGTTCAGACCCCCCTGAAAAATATTGCTGGAACCAATTGTTAGTCTGGGGTAGTTTTGGATAATCCAGGCCCTGCAAGGTATGAAACTAACATAGAATGATGAATACAGCTCATAAACATCTATAGTGCCATGTTTACATTAACTGAGTTAAAGCTACCTTATATAACATCAGCATGTAGCAAATCCATGCTAAGGCATTGTGTTCAACAAATTGTATTTGACAAGACTGTTGATGAACTTGGCAATCAACATCTCTGGATCAGCAAAAAGAAACATGGGATTTGCGATTTGTTGTTCTGGTAGAAGTCTGCAGTTATTTCCAAGTCTATTTAATCAAGAAGATTTTTCTATTTTATTTTTGTTATTATTTCCATAGCAACATTTATATTTTAATGTATTTGTTCAACAAGTTTAGTCGCGTATCACATTCAAACTGAAAATGGAAAAATATTTCCACGTTTTCACTAATGCATGAAATAGCATGTAAATGTAAAATGATGGATGCCAACATATTATATCTACAGGGACTGCTGTATCTTTCAATTCTTTCAACATTTAAAGTCACTTTGATGATCTAAAGAGGGCGCGTTGCCTGGAGTCTGAATGCAACGCGTTTCGCTATGAAACCTTGCACATGCTCAGTTTAACCCCTTAGCTGCTGGATTTGCAACTGTAGTGACTGTGATGCTTGCAGTAACCCTCTAACAAGTAAGAGCACCTGTGATTTAATCGGTCACCTCCTAGAATGTTTTGAATTAATATTATACGCAGACTGCACAAGACAAGCTGATCAAAGTGATTTTCTGCCAGATTATTCATTATTTCCCACAAGTATCCTTCCAATCATAAAAACGTAGAACAATTAAAAATTATATAATTCAAATATCATCATTGCACCCCTATGGCAGGATATTTACTTAAAAGCATACTAATGATCTATATTGGGTGTATGTAGTACAAACAGGGATGTGTGTATACATTTTTATTTCTATAAAGTAAAGTATTCTAACTCATTTAGCCCAATATTCTTTTGTGGTAAAATTAGAACCACAAGGAATAAAGTTGTTACAGTAGAGAGATATTCATTTATCACAATGTGTAAATTATTATTTTATTTTTTGTTTTATGTGCACGCTATGAACACTGCTAAGCTGATGCAGTGAGAACATGTGTTAATTAGCTAATTAGTAAGCTAATTAATCTGTTTAGCATCTGCTATACAGGTTTGTTTCATTTCACAAAATGTAAAAGTTTCACCAATCTTTCATTGAAAATCATCTTTTTTTTCCTGAGGACATTTGTTTTTTTCTTTTTTATTTATTTTAATAAAATAGTTATAAAAAAAGTAATATATATGTTTATATAATTACCAATAAAATCTGTTGGGTGCAACAGTCTCACTGAGAAGGAGCCAACGCCTGCCAAATTCTGAAGAGCTGAACAGCTGGAAGAAAAAAAAAAATATATTTTTTTTACAAATACAGAAATAAATGCCATTTTATTTCAAATTGCGCATGTCTGATGATCATGCTAGTGTGTAAAGGTAAAGCTATTACATGCCACTATTTACAATGTGTACATCCCATCTTTCCTGAAGTTAAAACCATTTTTTCACTTAACTAATTTCAGCGCTGGTTTCCCTCTGCACTGATTGGTCACCTCTGCCGGTGTAACTGTGACACATGCACGATGAGTGCCACACACACATTAGGACTTCACCATAGGAAAGAATTTAATCAATGCTCTAAAGTGGGATTTTTTAAGATGCTGGACGTCCTCATGCAAGGACGTCCAACATTGTTTCACGGAGTTAAACCCGGTGAAACTGCAGGAAGTAGCCAATCTTAACCCTGCACTGTAAACATTACAGTTTCTCTGAAACTCCAAGGTTTTACATTGCAGGGTTAAGCGGACAGGGACACTGCATTCAGACCACTACAATGAGATGAATTAAACTGGGTGGCTATGGTGTACTAGTATGCTATAATTTCAAAGAAACACCCATTATATACTGTGGATCTATCTCATCTCTTTTTGTCTAAGAAGTTGAAACCTGGTGTTAATATAAAAAAAGAGCTATGAAAAACAGACACCATTGTCCTCATTAGAGGTGTTTCCACCGTCATTGAATTTTTTGTACCTATGAGCAAAGCAACAATGTTTCCAATGCATGCCCTGACTAATCTAGATGATGATATAAATTGCTAAATATTCAATATAAATGTGAAACAAAATATAACATCTTATGAAAAAAGCTTAACACGAGTTATAAGTGAATTTTAAAGTTTTGTTCTATGGTCTAATTTGAAGTGAAGTGACAGTGCCCCTAAAAGCATAGTAAATATAGAATAGACTGTTTTATACCATGCTGGCATTTAAACTAAGAAAATCCTAACTTGAGCAGAGATAACTCAATCTAATGGCTTTTCTGCTGACTGTTACACCTGTACTCATGTAGGATAATCCTTAAGTCCTTACCTGAACCGAAAGAGATATTGAGTTTTAGTGATTTTCCTGCCAGTTGCATTGTAACTCCAGAAACAGCTAGGCATTTGGTGCTTTATAATTCCTCTCACTTAAAATATAATTCCCTTAATATATCTTCATCTTAACCACATCTCAAATCAATCACAGCACATCGAACATGGCGCCTGAATTCCCTGTAGCTGACAACTCAATCAAATTGTTTATCACAAGAAACTATTTCTACAGAATCTGTAGCCAAGAGGTCAGCAATATCTCACGGCTTTATTTGGGTATACAGAAAACAATATCAAGTGAGTAAAATATATGGAAAAATATATACGTGAAAGAAAATCCCTAAGTGTACTTAAAAAAAAAAAAGAAAAGTTACAAAGAAAAGAAAGTGGGAAAAAACAAACAAATATAAATACAATACAAACTGGAAAAATCTGGAAATATTCCAATATGTATTAAAAGATAGAAACATAGCGTAATACGGTAAAAGAAAAAAAAAACAGTGTATAGTAAGTAGAACACTGACAAACATATAGGTAATTCAGACTTAACACCCTGCCAGGGTACAGAAAAACCAGGAATCCAATGTAGAAAATCTATTTGGGGCCCCAGAGATTTCAAGCTATGACAAAATATACCAAATATCATTTCGTAACAGTACATTCAATCTCTGTACTCAAGAGACACATTATCAGTAAATTATCTCTAATTAACAAAAATATTAAAAATCAATTTTGCATACCACAGAATAAAACATGCGTCTCTTAATGGCTGACATTTACATTATACTTTTCATCTGCAGAGTCCTAATTAAATTAAAAATAATGACAGACCACTATATCATAGACATGTGCATTCAGTTCCAAATTATTTACGATTCGTCCGAGTTTTGGGCAATCGTCAATTTGCACAAACAAATGAAACAGGCAATGGAAAAGCAGTTTTTTTTCATGATTCTGAGTACCATCTGTGATGCCAAAAAGAAACATGAAATGTTGATTTTATTCACAAATCAAGTGAGAAGTTAACAATAGAGGGAAAAACTATAGCAGTAAAAAAAATATATATATTTATATATTATATTTATAAATAATATGGTATATAAATAAAGATTGTTTAGTGCTACTTTAATTTGAATAAATTATGAGTATACCAGACAAGTGGCAGATGAGATGCACTGTAGATACATGCAACGTTGTGCATTTTGGGATGGAAAGGTAACACACAAGCAACACAAACTCTAAATTGTGTTGAGTTGGGGATAATTGTAAAAGGGAAGGACTTGGAAATACTAATAGACAGCTTGGTAGGCAACAATGTGCAATGTCAGTCAGCAGTTGCAAAAGCCAGTAAAATACTGTTGTGCCTAAGACAGGTTATACGTTAATGTGATGAAACCACTGTTTTGCCTTTATATGCAACCATAGTAAGAACTCAACTTGAACATGTGGTGCGTGTCAGTTAAGCGTCAGTTTTATAATCGGATATTTAGATATTAAAAATAAATGCAGAGGGGAATGGATGATTTTAGTCATAGACAGAGGATGGAAACATGGCAATTACTTACTAATGGAAAAGGCATCACAGAGGGTAAAAGGTAGCTCTATACAAATATACAGGGGCAGTACAACAGTTCTCTGGTAACCTCTTCATTAACAGGACTGTACAAAGGGCAATAGGTCATCATTTTTCGCTTGAAGAAAGGAGATTTCACTTACAGTATAGTAAAAAGTTCTTTACAGTAAGAACCATAATTTTTTTTTTTTACTTTTCTGGTGAAAGAGATAAGTTTATCAGATTTTAAATATCAGGTGGTTGTATTTTGGAAATACAAATATTGCCAAATATAATTGTCAATGCTGGTTGTAACAGCTTTTTGATCTAAGGAGATATCTGCATTTTTATATATAGGGATCAAAAGTTATTTTTCTCCTGCTTATGGAACAATTGGAAATTGCTTCAAATTTGTTTTGTTTTTTTGCCATCTTTTAGATCAAACACTGAACTTTATTTGCCTAAATCGTTTTTTTTTCAGCCTAAATTGCCATGTTACTATGTTAGTATCATCCGTAATCTCACATGTGCTCATTTCTAATTACAAAATGCTATCTAACAAAATGCAGAGCTTCTTGCAGTACTGCAATGTGCAACAGTCAATCACCATCACTCTTATATAGATATTTACATTCCAAATAGCCTATGAGTAGATATGTAGACTACACAATGTCTCTCCCAGTGAGCTTTTACATATACAATCTATTAATACTAAGGTATTGCTGACACTTTCAATGTATCTCGGGTCATTAGGCTATGATTATAGCTAAATGTTACCTCTGATATTTGGAATGAATAGTTATTTCTCTTCATTGGATCTTGTCAGCTGGCTTGTTATATAGAATATTAAATATGTTTAGGATTGATCACAGTAACTAGATCCATTTGTATAGTGTAACAAACAGGCGCATTAATAGAATATTCTGTGATACAAATCAATATCATCTTTAGAATCGCTGCCTGCATAAAGGATTTAATCCTTTGTATTACACGCTGATAAGAAACAGTTTGACAAGTAATTGTGATTGTTCAACCTTCCCCAGTTTGACAAGTAATGGTTCAAGCACCCCTCTTGCCAATATAAAGGGCACATCATACTATAATAAAGAAAATGTGTTATTCCTGAAAAAATACATGTTTAAGTTTCTTGCTTTTGTTCTCTGATCCGTTTTGTATTCAACTTCCTTTTTAAAAATGTCTACCCGATCAACTATCCAAAGTTTAGAGATACAATTCTTAAAGGGACTGTTGGAAAAATGTTTTATAAAATTAAGAGAACCTCTACATTATCATATGTCTTCTCATTATTTTTTAACTTATGGAAATTGAAAATTGTACAGCACTGTGGAACTTGTTGGCACTTTATAAATAATAATATTAATAATAATAATGCAGTACAGTAGTGCACTAACATTTCTCCCACTTCTTCTACCCTAAGCTTAATTTTTACACCCACTTCTTCAACTCTAAACAGGGCTCTCCCATTATCATTATAGTACAAGAAGATGCCAACTCTTTCTGCCCAGGTCAGAGACATACCTAGATATTTTGGCAACCAGGGAGGATTTTTCCATTGACACTGTAAGTACTACAGCCAACATGGGTTATTGTAGTCATTATGGTGTAAGCTAACTATGGGTTCCAAAGCCCACCCACACTGACTGGTATACTATTCTGTCCATTATGTCCCCCATAATTTGTTTGTTCACCCCATTTTTGTTATGTCACCCCAAACCTCCCATTTTCTCTGTCCACCATTCTCTGTAATTTCACCCCTCATTCTGTTTGTCCACCCCCCTTTTTCAGTCTGTCCTCTTTCATTCTCTTTTTGTCCTCTCCCATACTGTCTGTCCACCCCACCATTTTTAACTTGTCCCCCCCCCACACCCATATTGTCTGTTTGTCTCCCATTCTCTCTCTGTTCATGTTCTATTGTCACTTTAACTCACATTCTGTCTCTGTCCACCCCCGCCTATTCTCTGAATATCAACGTTCCCCTCCTCTGCCTTCTGCAATTAAACTACCTTAATTGTAGTGTGGCTGAGAGGCACTGAAGAAGGCAGAATTCATGCACTTCTGCCTAGTGTCTTATTTAAGTGTGCAGCATGAGGCGTGCGTGGTTAGTGGATGGGATATAGGTTTAAGTTCCAGCCCCCTCCACTTGCATGCACAAGCCACTTTGACAGACCAGGCACTCAGCTGTAAAGCATTTTGAGAAGTGATAGATTATTATGAGCAAAGGATATGGATCAAATTAAAAAATAAATTAAAAAAAATCATTTTAATGAGTGCTATTATTCTATGATTATAATTATTTTCATTTTAGCACAATGGATGCCAACTGTATTGAATGGCATACGGGGAGGTAGAACTGAATATGTTTGATAGATGGCACACAGATAAAATGAGAATGAGAAAGCCCTTGTACCTGCGGATGAACATTCCTTTGGGCTTCTTCAATACTGTTGCTTGGAGTATGCTTGGGGTGGTTTGGCGGGTCAGCAAGCTTTTTTCTCTGACACACTAAGAGTTGTAACAGGAGAGATCCTGTGACCTCCTTATGATTAGATTGTGGATATTTTGCCTTTTCCATCCCTTTCTTATACTTTCACACCACAGGATTAAGGACTCACTGCAAGAAGCTAATAAGCTCATCCTGCAATCATAATTTTTCAAGGCTCTGCAGTTTTTGTTTTTTTTAATCTTACAGAAATCATAAGCTCATTTTAATGTTAATTATTGATTTTAGCATTAGAAGACCCATGCAGTGCAGAGCATATTGAAATAACCATAAAGACTCATGTAATAATGGAACAAGTCTGCAGTCGGCTGCAGTGTGGGATTCCCCCGGTAACCGAGTAACATTTGCAATGTATTCTAGATGAATACACACAGTGCATAGCCATGATCCAGAATGCTGATTAAGTCATAACATGCCCATGAGTGGACTTGAAATGTACACACATTTTCAAGCCCCTATAGTCCTGGACATTCTTTGAATCATAAACGAATAAGAGCCCGACTGCAATATTCTTCAATAGAGAGTAATATTTTTTGGATTAAATGGACATATTGTTAGATGGGACACTTAAAGGAAAATTGCCAGCATTTTTGTTTTATTATTATTTGAAATAAAATATTACATGGAAAAGTTATCAAGACAAAATTGATGCTATTTTGCTGGTATTCCGTTTGTTTCCATAGTAATTGCTCATTGTGTAACACTTTACTCTGCATAAGCACCAATTTTTCCTTGATAGTTCTGCCCCCACATGCAGGGCCAGTGCAAGGATTTTTGCTGCCTTAGGCAAAACATTGTTTGCCCCACCCACCCTCCAATGTAGTGACATCACCCCTGAGGGACTGCTTCTACAAAGTTGGGCCGACTGGCCAGTATTAACTCTCTTTGCTGGGTCTGCCTGGGCAGCTTGTTTGTCCAGAGCCTGGTAAAGCCGCCATATGCTGCACATAGGCATGCTCAGTCCATTTTATTAGGGTCTGCACCAGGAAATGCTTCCCCTATGCTATTTCTTTATTGTTATGTAACGTGAATATTTAAAAAAAATGTTGAGTGGGTGTGTGTATTGTGTAGAGTGGCTGAAAGTGTTGTAGCTATGTGTGAAGTGTATGTTGTGGCTTTCTGTGTGTGTTGTATAAGACTGTGAGTGTCTGCGTATGGGTATTTGTGAGTGATATTTGGAGCAGTGTGAGAAGCTGTGAGTGATGTGTTTGGGCCGCTGTGAGTGTTTAGTATGGCAATGGGTGATGCATGGGAAATTTATGTAAGAAGTAGTGGGATTTCCAATTAAGTACAAGATGAGAATGGAGATTCAAGTTAGCTCCCCTTCAGCCCAATATAGCTAGGGTGGGGGGGTTTAGATGTTGTAGTGAGGGTTTAAGAGCAGCAGTCAGGATAAGGGACTGTAATGATGGATAGGGGCAGTAGTGGATGTTAGGGGCAGTAGGGTGATAGGTGCTGCAGTGGGGGGATGGGGGCTGCAGTGGGGGTGTAGTTGGGGAGTTAAGGGGCGTACTGGGGTTTTAGGAGGTGTATTAGGCGGCCAGAGGAAAAAATAAGGGGTTAGAAGCAGTAGTGGAAGGTTAGGGGCTGCAGTGAGGGTTTAGAGGCTAAAATGGTAGATTAGGACCTACAGTGGGGGGGGGGGGGTCAAGGGGTTAAGTGGGGTGAAGCAGTAGTGGGTGGTTAGGGGCAATAGTAGGGAATTAGGGGCAGTAGTGGGTGGTTATGGCAATAGTAGGGGTGAGGGGCAGTAGTGGGTGGTTAGGGGCAATAGTAGAGTGTTAAGGGCAATAGTAGAGAGTTAGGGGCAGTAGTGGGTGATAAGGAGCAGTAGGTGGTTAGGGCATTAGTGGGAGTTAGGACTTTAGGGGGCTCAAAAGGGGGTAAGGATATATATAAATATACATTTTTTTTAAATATCCGATTCCATGTCTGCAAATACGGGGCCCTGCAATACAAATGGTAGGCACTCCTGGTGCCCACACCTCTTCTCTTCATGCCGTGTGCCAACACTGCCACCGTGGCACTTCTGTGAAGCAGCATGCACTGGGGGCCAATTCCAAAGATGCGCCATAGGCCGGCGCCCACTTCGCCTATAGGTGGTACCGGCCCAGCCCACATGTATAAAACATCCTCTTTATCTTTTTATAATGCATACATATAACCACATAAAACCAAACCAGGGATTATCCTGATCAAATGTTAAAAATATGCAATTAAATGCTCAAAAGTAATCAAATGCCTGGAATTGCAAATATTGACAGATTGTGGACCGAATTTGAAAGGCAAAATATTATTCTATTTGTTCTGAATTTGGTTGATGAATGCCAAATGGAATAAGAATAATCACTGTACTGCAAAATATATATGCATATAAATCTCTCTCTTGAATCATTTGCATGGTTGAAAACAAGCCTAACTGCACATCAACAAAATTAGACATGCCAAATTTAAAAATAATTATTGGTCAAATTTATTTGGTTGAAGCTAATTTTTCTAACACGTTCAAGACTACTGGACATCTTAAGCACATGGTATATGTTCAGAAAAGTGCTTCTGACAAAAGAAGACTTTAAGATAGCTTCTCATATAGCAGAAGAATAAGTCAATGAACTGAAAAGTATATACAGTGAGGGAAAAAAAGTATTTGATCCCCTGCTGATTTTGAACGTTTGTCCTCTGACAAAGAAATGATCAGTTTATGATTTTAGTGGCAGGTGTATTTGAACAATGAGAGACACAATAAAAAAAAAAAATCCAGAAAAACGCATGTCAAAAAAGATATAAATTGATTTGCATGTCATTGAGTGAAATAAGTATTTGACCCCTTCAACTTAGTACTTTGTGGCAAAACCCTTGTCAATGATGTCAGACATTTCTTGTAGTTGGCAACCAGGTTTGCACACATCTCAGGAGAGATTTTGTCCACTCCTCTTTACAGATCCTCTCCTAGTCATTAAGGTTTTGAGGCTGATGTTTGGCAACTCAATCCTTCAGCTCCCTCCACAGATTTTCTATGGCATTAAAGTCTGAAGTGGCTAGGCCACTTCAGGACCTTAATTTCTATTTGAGCCACTCCTTTGTTGCCTTGGCTGTGTGTTTTGGGTCATTGTCATCCTGGAATACCCATTCACAACTCATTTTCAAAGCCCTGGCTGAGGAAAGGAGGTTCTCACCCAAGATATGATAGTACATGGCCCTGACCATTGTCCATTTGATGTAGTGCAGTTGTCCTCTCCCCTTAGCAGAAAAACACCCCCAAAGCATAATGTTTCCACCTCCATGTTTGACAGTGGGGATGGTGTTCTTGGGGTCATTGGCAACATACCTCCTCCTCCAAACACGGCGAGTTGAGTTGATGCCAAAGAGCATGATTTTGGTCTAATCTGTCAACAAACTTTTCACCCAGTTCTTCTCTGAGTTATTCAGATGTTCATTGGCAAACTTCAGACGGCCTGTACATGTGCTTTCTTGAGCAGGGCGACCTTGCGGGCGCTGCAGGATTTCAGTCCTTCACGTCGTAGTGTGTTACCAATTGTTTTCTTGGTGACTATGGTCCCAGCTGCCTTGAGATCATTAACAAGATCCTGTGTAGTTCTGGGCTGTAGTTCCTCACCATTCTCATGATCATTGAAACTCCGCGAGGTGAGATCTTACATGGAGTACCAGACCGAGTGAGACTGACAGTTATTTTGTGTTCCTTCAATTTGCGAATAATCGCACCAACTGTTGTCACCTTCTCACCAAGCTGCTTGGCAATGGTCTTGTAGCCCATTCCAGCCTTGTGTAGGTCTACAATCTTGTCCCTGTCATCCTTGGACAGCACTTTGGTCTTGGCCATGGTGGAGAGTTTGGAATTTGATTGATTGATTGCTTTTCTGGACAGGAATTTTTTATACAGGTAACAAGCTGAGATTAGGAGCACTTTAAGAGAGTACTCCTAATATCAGCTTATTACCTGTATAAAAGACATCTGGGAGCCAGAAATCTTGCTGAGTGATAGGGCATCAAATACTTATTTCACTCGTTGACATGCAAATCAATGTATAACTTTTTTAACATGCATTTTTCTGGATTTCTTTTTGTTATTCTGTCTCTCATTGTTAAAATACACCTACCATTAAATGTATAGATTGATCTTTTTACTGCATACATACAAGGTAATATACATATAGGATGAAATGCATACCATCCTTAACTGTAATAACAATAAAAAATATTACTTTAACCCCTTAAGGACCAAACTTCTGGAATAAAAGGGAATCATGACATGTCATACATGTCATGTGTCCTTAAACCAAACATTTCAAAACATGTTGGAATTAATTTCATTATTTTCTGCCTAAATGCCACCTACCTTATCTCATATCCTGCCTCCAATCTTCTTTGTGACAAATATACATTACAGCACACACACAGCACTCCAGTCTGGAAAATGTACACTTACCTTTTGATCTTGACTGTAGGCAAGAATCCAATCCTCCTGTTTGGGGTGAAAGAGGAGACTTTGTATATAAAAATTCAGCCTATATTTCTGGTAAGTGGCTCCTTCATCTGAGCTGATCATTAAGCTGCTCTCGATCTCTGGATCCGTCAACAGCATGATCTAGACAGGAAATATGAGATTGCACGTTCTATTATTCAACCACATATTGAACACCAGCAAATAGTTACAAAGACAATTTTTTTAAATAGGCTCATTCTGAATAGACTGTTGTTGATTCACTTCTTTGATAGTAAAACATATGAGCAATCATTTTAATGTTTTCCTTTTTTCTACAGAAATTCCCAAGTAGGACTTTCAGTGACAACCCATCATTTGAGAGTCCGATGGCAGCACAAAGCTTTGGTATAGATTGTACTTGTTTCAGAATGTTTAAGCATAAATTATGCATGGGATGAGCAGAGGCTGTGAGAAAAGTTACCTTCCCTTCTTAATGAACAAACAGCATAGGTAATTCAATTATTAGAGATGAAATATACAATTATTATTATAATGACATTTATTATTATTTACAAACCACCAGTATTTTTCAAAGCACTGTATTATCGGTAAATTAACCAAAAGTAGGGAGTGATCAAAACTCATCTAAAAGAAAGAAGAATCTTATCAGCGAGCCAAAATCTAACATGTAGTAAGTTTTAGAGAGTGCTGAGTGAAATCACCTATGAGCTTAGACTGTTCGGCCACAATATTAAAACCACTGACAGGTAAAGTGACATTGATATTGTTATACTGGCACCTGTCATGGGGTGGGATATATTAGGCAGCAAGTGAACAGTCAGTTCTTGAATCTCATGTGTTGGAAACTGAAAAATGGGCTAGTGAAACGATCTGATTTACTATGACAAGGGAAAACTAATGATGGCTAGATGACTGGATCACATTATCTCCAAAACAGCGATTCTTGTGAGGCTTCTCTGGTATGCAGTGATTAGTATCTGCCAATCCACCAGTGGTGCAAAGAAGGGCAGCTGGTAACAGGCATCAGGGTAATGGGTGCCCAAGGCATATTGAAGCATGTGGGGAGAGGACGCTAGCCTGTCTGGTCCAATCATACAGAAGAGCTGCTGTAGCTCAAACTACTGAAAAATGTAATATTGGTCATGAGAGAGAGTTGTCAGAACACACAGTGCATTGCAGTTTGCTACACATCTGGCTGTGTAGTTGAACGTCGATCAGAGTGACTATAATGAGCCCTGCCCACCATAAAAAATGCCTTCAATGGAGTTGTGAGCATCAGAACTGGTCCATGGAACAATGGAAGAAGGTTAACTGGCCTGATGAATCACATTTTCTATTAGATCAAATAAATTGTGATCTAGTGTGTAGATCGTGCTGGGTTATCCAAGTATGTGTGTGCCATTTACCTGGGTAAGAGATGGCAGCAGGCTACACTATGGGAAGAAGGCAGGCTGCGTTATGCTTTGGGCAATGTTCTGCTGGGAACCTTGGGTCCTGGCATTCATGTGGATATTACCTTTACGCATACCACCTTTCTAGAGATTGTTGCAGACCACATACACCCCTTCATGGAAATGTTATTCCCAGATGGCAGTGGTCTCTTTCAGCAGGATGATGCACTCTGCCACACTGCAAACATTGTTCAGGAATGGTTTGAGGAACATGACTAAGAGTAAAAGTTGCTCGAGGGGTACATACATAATTTCAGGCAGATGATTTTAATGTTGTGGCTTATTATTGTATGGAGACAATGAGGTGTGAGATGAAAGGAAGTAGAGATAGCTTTCAATCCAATCTGCAAGATGGAAAGGAATTCTTAATAAACCTCCAGTGAACCCCACGATGGGATCCCTCAGCAATTTGTTGAGTTCACCAAAATGTGTGTGTGTGTATATATGTATAGCTGATGAAATGGGATTAATCATCCAATATTTTTAATTTAATGAAATTATCCACCCATCAGGCAATTCCTTCTATATATTCATAAAGTTGTTCCCACGCTGTGACTGATGTCTCTCTATTGATGTCTCTCTGAGGTCTCTATTGATTTAAGCATTGATTTAAGACAGCAGTTGGAGGTAGACTAAGCATAGTGTGAATTGTAGTTTGTTACAGAAGGGACACCAGCAAATGTATACTAGGTGGTGAACCCAACAGCATATTTTTGTTCGAAAACCTCTACTAATAAAAAAAAATAGCATTTTACCACAAAGATTCCTATGCTCCTATTTATAGAGAAAATAAAATAGCATCATCTGATGCATTTATCTGCTTACAATGAGCATTCATGTAACATGTTTAGCCTCCGAGTAATAAACTATACGAAAGTGAGATATCTGAGCCCATTAAACATGTTCTACATTATTTGTTGGGTGACCCAAGTGTTTCAGGTTACACTATCTATAAACTAGAATGCCTTCATTAAATCCGAGAAGGTCTTTTAGCAGGGTGATAAAAAACCTTTTTAAGCTGGAGTACCGTAGCATGACAGGCTCTGGCGAGATTACAATGAAGTGCTAGCAGTGTACTATTCACAATAAACAAGAATTTTGATGATTAGATAGAGCACAATGTGATAACTCGAGCTGTTAACAAGTCCTCATATTGATATTTATGTAATACACAAACAACTGGGTTTTCTTACCAAGATAATTTTTTTTTTTTTTCTGTGTGCTTTTGAAAGCTGTTACATCATTTGGATACCTTAGAAACAAAGAGTGAACATGGAGATTGTGGTCCAAAGTTCACACAATTGACTTTTTTTTTTTTTTTTTCTGGTATCATTATTCAGTATCATTATTCTTAAAGGGGAACTGTGACTTAAGATCTTTAGCTTTATGTTCACTTAGCTATTTTTAACAAATTAAATGAAGGAATATGCACCACTGTAACTACTTATATCCTCTGAATGAGTGCCTACATCTTAACTGTCTGTTACATTACATTTTAAGTTAGGAGATGAGGAGTCCCTGGGCACCATCATACCATACAAAGCTAATCCGTTTTCAAATGTTTTAACACCAAAGACACCAGAGTAGAGTCTCCAGGTACCCATCATGCTGCCTTCTCTGTCTTTTCCACAGCTTCTCTGCTATTAGGGAAGCATTGGATTGGTGGCCAATGATTGGCTGAGAGGGTCAGCTGGTGCTCCCAGCCCATCATTGACTGCTTAATGTGAGTGGTAAGTACAGTACCCAGCCTTGGTATGGGGCTGAAATGACTCTTTAAACATAAGTGTCTGTTTCTCTAATGCACTAAGCACTGTCTGTGCCAGGATTTAACTGGATTGCAATACCAAATGATAAAAAAGGAAAACAATGCATCATATATGCAAAGCTTAACACAAGTTATAGGTGATTTTCAATGTTGTATTGAAAGGTGTCATTTCCAGAGACATGGTGGATCCCCTATAAATTGGACTATTTTCCTGTGACACAAGGCAAAGGTTAAAATAAAAGCGGAACTTATCATGTTATTTTAAATCCATCGTGTCTGTAAATCTTTAAGAGAAAAGTCATTTTCAAGTAGAGCACATTCGTGAGTCTAGCTAATAAAATAATTTATTATGTGTGCTATTTTTTTTATACATATATTTATTGATTACATAATGTGACTGTGTTTTCAGTGTGTAGATGATGGTGATGGGGGGGGAGAGGGGGGGGGGCTGTATTGATCTCCTCGTTGTCATTGATACTTCCAATTCAGGAACTGAGAGAAATCAGGAATCCAGGTAAGTACAATTTATTTATTTTCCATTTTATTGTGCCAAAAAGACAAATGGTATAAATAATATTAAAAATATATCATACAGCCCAGGTCCTACGCGTTTCGTTCCCATATGAACTTCATCAGGGACCTCAAATTATATAAAACAAATATAATAATATCAAAATACAATAAAAACTTGTATGTAAGTACGGTATGTATTTATTTGCTCCACTTTTATTATTTTATACAAGTTTGTAATGCTCTTGCTAGTCAGGAGACCAATCAGATCCCTTTACAAACATTTAGTCATTCATGAAAATTATCTATTCATTTATAGGATTGGAAATATGTCTGCTGTTTCCTTTTCACCCTAATAAATGTACTTTGGAGGGAAATGTTTGTCTTTTTTGTTGCATTGAAAGATTTAGTTCCATGTAGTGGTTGAGACATTGTGTCGGGGTCACTAAGCGTTTCACTATTAACATTCTATTCTGAGTAGAATCGATTGCCAGAGGAAAAATGCATAAGAATAAAAACAAACTAAACACTTATTACATCTTGATTTCAGTTGGCAGATTTGTTCACAGCACAGATTACCAAAATGCTGCTGTGAAATCTCTCTGCTAGATTGCTTCCTATTACAATGTAATAATATCAAACCAGAATAACAGAGTGTGAGAGCAAAAAAGGAAGTATTTATTTTTTTCCTTTGCTTTTTACGTCATCCTTACACATTCTATATTTTGTCAGGTCCTGTAAACTGCCTTAGATTGATTAATCGCTTTTCATAGCAAGTCAATATATTTGACACAGAACCCTGAAACAAAACTCAAAGAAGCAATTTGTCATGTTCCATAGAAACAGGAAGAAACTTTATTTGCTCTGCTTTCCCTTTTGATAAATGATCTCAAAATTCTATTTTATAGATCTAGAGTGTTTTATACCAGATGGGGCTGGCTGTACCACGTATAAAATAAATATGGTGTTTACTTATACCGTTAGCGACCTTTTTCCCACCTCCTCAACAATGTATTTTTTTCCCTTAAAGTCATTGTTAATAATTTTCTCTAATTTATTGTAAGTCAATTGCAGCCTTCTGACTTTTAAACAAAGGTCACCAGCATTTGCAATTTCCTGATTATCCGTAATGTTGCCAGAAATGTTATTAGATATGTTACAATTATATGCATTTGGTATATCAGGTCAAAACAAATTATAAATAGCAGTATATATGAACGTAAAAGTGAATCTATAATTTGCAAAATGCGTGGGAGAACAAATTTATCATCTGATGGATATACCAATTTAATTTCTACTCTCACCAATTGTTCATATTAAAGTTGTTGCGGTCACCGGCCCGCCGAGCCTCACGGTCGTGCCCGACCGGCACGACCGCTCCGACTACACGAGCTTACCTGCTCGTCGGCGAGCCGGGAACCGCGCGTGTAGTTCTTCCGGGCATCACGCCCGAATCCAATATGGCGCCGACCACGTGGTCGCGTCTAAGGATAGCCCCGCCCCCGAGAATTATACTAACGTGTGCGTGACGTCACGACGTCAACGCACACGCACGTTCTGGGGTCAGAGGTCGCCCTCTGACCAATCATAGCTTAGAGAGGGGTATTTAAACCCCTAATTCACCCTAGTACTTTGCCATGTCGTGGTTTCAGTTTCCTGGTTTCCTGAGAGTGCTGATTCTGTGTTTCTGATTTCCTGGTATCCTGATCCTTGGCGTTTCCCTGGTTATTCTGATCTCTGGTTTCCCTGACTTGGCTTGTTTTATCGGTATTGAGTATTTTCTGGCTTCCTTGACCTCGGCTTTCCCTTTGACCATTCTCTGTCTCTAGCGTATTAGTCCGGCCATTCTAAGGTCCGGTTTACGCTCTATCCTATTATTTTCCTTTTCTTACTTATGTATATGTTTACATAAGTTCTGCGTGCTGGACCACATTACTAGTCGTGACATTACGACATGGCCATGGATCCTGCAGAACTATGCAAGCATATGATCGCATGTGAGAGTAGGGTGGAGGATATGGACCACAGGTTAGACCAATTTGCCCAGGCATTTCAGACCTTGCTCCAGAGGACTGCCTATTTAGAGGTTCCTCCGGTACCACCTGTGGTTCCGCCACCTGTAGTGGTTCCCGTACCACATAAACCACCGTCCATAACCTTGTCACCGCCCCCTCGCTATGGAGGTGATTCCAAGGAATTCAGAGGTTTTTTAAACCAAATTGAATACCACTTTGAGGCCTCCCCAGGTTCATTCCCAACAGATAGATCTAAAATAGGCTATCTGATGAACCAATTAACAGGAAAGGCCTTAACCTGGGCTAACCCCTTATGGGAAAGTGGTGACGCAGTAGCCCGTGATTACAATACGTTTCTTACGGCCTTTAAGGCTACGTTTGAACCTAAAGGCAGGGAGAAGAACGCTGCCAAAGCCCTTATGAGAATCAAGCAAGGCAGTCGTTCTGTAGCCGATTATGCAATAGAGTTCAGGACATTAGCATCTGAGGTTGATTGGACCAATAGTGGTCTGGTGGCTGCTTTCTCTGAGGGTCTAGCTGAGAGTATACAAGATGAGACTGCAGCTAGAGACCTTCCGGTTAATCTTAACGAATTTATTGCATACATGATAGACATTGATAACCGGCTCAGAGAGAGAGAGAAAAACAAACAACGTAACAGACGTTCTAATTTGTCCATAGCCCCTCGTTTCTCTAACCCAGTGGTGAGTAGCCAAACGCCTCTTCCGGAACCTGAACCCATGCAATTGGGTAGCGCTAAACTCACTGAGGCAGAGAGACAACACAGACGTAACGAGGGGTTATGTATGTATTGTGGCAAGAAGGGACATCTAAGATCGTCATGCCCGGTTCGGCCGGAAAACTTGCACACCTAAGGCACGTACGGGGACCGACCTTAGGTGTGATGTATATGTCCCCTAAATTGACTAAGAACCGTTTCCTGGTCAAAGTAACCTTATCTTTCGAGAACACTACTGTTCAGTGTGAGGCTATGATTGACTCTGGGGCAGCGGAGAATTTCCTAGACAAAGAGTTCTCTGCTAAACATCTCCTGCCCTTAAGACATAAAGAGAAACCTATAGCAGTCGAGGCCATTGATGGAAGGCCTCTTACCCAGCCTTTCATCACACACGAAACTCTGCCAATCACTGTTTCAGTGGGTATTCTCCACTCTGAAGAAATTACCTTTCAAATCATATCTTCACCTACAGTTCCGATAATACTCGGTTTCCCTTGGCTCCTGAAACACAATCCACGTTTAGATTGGATTGAAGGAGAGATTGTGAGTTGGGGTGAGAGATGCAAAGGTGTTTGCTTTAAGCAAATCCCACAACCTATTGGCACCATTAATGTTCCTGTTACACCTCCCTTGACCACACAAATTCCTCAGCAGTATATGGATTTGAAAGAGGTATTTAACAAGGTCCAGTCAGAAGGGTTACCTCCTCATAGACCTTATGACTGTACTATAAACTTGTTACCAGGGACTATGCCTCCCAAGGGAGGAGTCTATGCCTTGTCCCCCCAGGAAAATCTTTGTTTGGAGGAATATTTTAAGGATGCTCTCAGAAAGGGTCATATCCGTAGGTCCTCCTCACCAGCCGGGGCTGGATTCTTCTTTGTCTCTAAAAAAGAAGGAGACCTACGCCCTTGTATTGATTATAGGGGTTTGAATAGGATTACCATAAAAAATGCCTACCCTATTCCCCTTATATCAGAGCTATTCGACAGATTAAAGGGAGCTCGAGTCTTTACCAAGCTCGATCTCCGAAGTGCCTACAATCTAGTCAGAATTAAGGACGGTCACGAATGGAAGACCGCATTTAACACCAGAATGGGACATTACGAATACCTGGTTATGCCGTTTGGATTATGTAACGCTCCAGCGGTATTCCAGGATTTTATCAACGATGTCCTAAGAGAGTACCTTCACATGTTCGTTCTAGTGTATTTGGACGACATTCTCATCTATTCCCCAGACCTAGAGACACATCACGAACATGTGAGAATTGTACTGAAAACCCTGTTACAGAACGGCCTTTACTGTAAACTGGAGAAATGCCAGTTTGACCAAACGGAGATACAATTCCTTGGATACGTTATATCTCCGTCTGGTTTCCAGATGGATCCTCGTAAACTGGAGGCAGTCTTACAGTGGCCATTACCCAAGGGCCTTAAAGCTACTCAACGCTTTATAGGTTTTGCGAATTACTACCGCAAATTCATAAGGGGATTTTCCTCCGTGATTTCCCCTATAACCAATTTAACAAAAAAAGGAGCAAATTGTATATCGTGGCCCAAAGAAGCAAGAGAGGCATTTGAACGATTAAAATCTTTATTTTCCTCAGCACCTGTCCTGACCCATCCTGATCCATCCAAACCATTTATCCTAGAGGTGGATGCATCAGAGACAGGAGTTGGAGCCATTCTGTCTCAAAGAGAGAGTCCTGATACGCCTTTACATCCCTGTGGATTTTACTCTCGCAAACTCACACCTGCAGAGAGGAATTACGACATAGGGAATAGGGAACTTTTGGCCATTGTACTTGCCCTTAAGGAATGGAGGCATCTCTTGGAAGGTTCCAAAGAGCCACTTTTGATCTTTACTGATCATAAGAATTTGGCTTATATTGGGGACGCTAAGAGACTGTCCTCTCGTCAGGCTAGGTGGTCATTGTTCCTCTCCCGATTCAATTTCGTAATTACATACAGACCTGGTACTAAAAACACCAAGGCAGATGCACTTTCTCGGCAGTTTGAGACAGATGAAGTTCCGGAACAGGTGATATATCCTATTGTACCTCCTGAATGCCTCATTGCCACTACAGTTTCCGAAGTGTCTTCTCCACTCTTCTGTGCCATAATAGCAGATCAAACTCAGGCACCTGTGGGAAAACCTCCGGACAAACTGTATGTGTCACCTCAGTTTCAAAAGAAGGTACTAGATTTGTTCCATGACAGCCTCACAGCGGGCCATCCTGGAGTCCATAAAACTCTCTCTGCCATCTCCAGGAGATTTTGGTGGCCTGCTCTTAGAAACGATGTCAAAGATTATGTTGGGGCATGTCAAATATGTGCTGTTTCTAAAGTTCCTCCCAGGTCACCTCCTGGACTATTACAACCACTGCCCATACCTAGTGCTCCATGGACCCACTTGGCCATGGATTTCATTGTGGATCTACCCAGTTCAAACGGGTTTAATACAGTCCTTATGGTCATTGATAGATTCACGAAGATGGCACATTTCGTCCCACTTAAAAAATTACCATCTGCTCAAGATCTAGTTCAAATATTCTTGAGAGAGATCTTTCGGTTGCACGGTGTACCCAAAAGCATAGTATCTGACAGAGGTACCCAGTTTGTTTCTAGGTTTTGGCGTTCCTTTTGCAAACAATTGGGCGTCGAACTCTCCTTTTCGTCAGCATATCACCCTCAAACAAATGGAGCAGCAGAGAGGGCGAATCAGTCTTTAGAAGCCTATTTACGTTGCTTTATAAATGCCAATAAATCTAACTGGTACGAGCTCTTACCCATGGCTGAGTTCGCCAGAAACAACGCCACTCATGAATCTTCTAATCACAGTCCATTCTTTGTTAATCAGGGTTATCACCCCACTGTTTTTCCTTCTGCATTCTCAGACACAGAAATCCCCGCTTTGAACACCCGTTTAGATTCGATTCATGATACTTGGGATTCCGTCCATTCAGCTCTGCAAAAAGCCTCATTACGAGCGAAGGTCCAAGCTGACAAGAAACGGGGCGCTAATCCTGTCTATATTCCAGG
This sequence comes from Pelobates fuscus, assembly GCF_036172605.1. Lineage (NCBI taxonomy): Eukaryota > Metazoa > Chordata > Amphibia > Anura > Pelobatidae > Pelobates > Pelobates fuscus. The sequence goes on from NC_086326.1 coordinate 33,579,396, forward strand.
TGACAGGGTGTGGCTCTCCACAAGACATATCAAGCTTAAGGTCCCATCCATGAAATTTGCCCCTCGGTATATTGGTCCCTTTCGAGTTACCCAACGTATTAATCCAGTGACCTATACTTTGGCACTACCGGCTCATATGAGAATAGCGAATACTTTCCATGTGTCTTTGCTCAAGCCCCTTACTTGCAATCGCTACACAAGGGTATCCACTCCTCCTCCGCCCTTGGTAGTGGGTGATCAAGAGGAATACGAAGTCCGTTCTATCATGGACTCCAAATTATCCAGAGGTGTCTTGTCCTATCTCGTTGACTGGAAGGGTTATGGTCCCGAGGAACGTTGTTGGGTTCCTGCTGACCGGGTCCATGCGCCCCGTCTTATCCGGTCATTTCACAACCGCTTTCCTCTTAAGCCGGGTCCTTCCCGCTCGGTGCGCGGTCTTCGAGTGGGGGGTACTGTTGCGGTCACCGGCCCGCCGAGCCTCACGGTCGTGCCCGACCGGCACGACCGCTCCGACTACACGAGCTTACCTGCTCGTCGGCGAGCCGGGAACCGCGCGTGTAGTTCTTCCGGGCATCACGCCCGAATCCAATATGGCGCCGACCACGTGGTCGCGTCTAAGGATAGCCCCGCCCCCGAGAATTATACTAACGTGTGCGTGACGTCACGACGTCAACGCACACGCACGTTCTGGGGTCAGAGGTCGCCCTCTGACCAATCATAGCTTAGAGAGGGGTATTTAAACCCCTAATTCACCCTAGTACTTTGCCATGTCGTGGTTTCAGTTTCCTGGTTTCCTGAGAGTGCTGATTCTGTGTTTCTGATTTCCTGGTATCCTGATCCTTGGCGTTTCCCTGGTTATTCTGATCTCTGGTTTCCCTGACTTGGCTTGTTTTATCGGTATTGAGTATTTTCTGGCTTCCTTGACCTCGGCTTTCCCTTTGACCATTCTCTGTCTCTAGCGTATTAGTCCGGCCATTCTAAGGTCCGGTTTACGCTCTATCCTATTATTTTCCTTTTCTTACTTATGTATATGTTTACATAAGTTCTGCGTGCTGGACCACATTACTAGTCGTGACAAAAGTTCAGTGGCTGTTGGTAAAGGCTGCAGGAGCTGTGAATTAGGCAAGTGCAAAGTTTGTTTTGGCCATAAACAAATAGATTGTGTCTGAATCAAACATCTTATGATCCAATGAATGGATTCATCTGAGAAATAAATGGACGAATAGATTTGGCTTATGATTCAAATTAAACCATTTATTTATGGACAAATACATTGTTGCACATGTCCATAAATGCTGTCATTTACAGAAAATAACATTCGACCTACTTCATGCTAGCCAAATTTCTAACAAATGTATATAGTCACAAAGTTAATCTAGGTTAATAAAAGACACAAGTCCAGCAAGTCCAACCTTTGAAACCTATTTCTTTATGCTGTCGCTCTAAATCAAGTTGAAAAAAAAAAAAAAAACAATTTAATCCATTTTCATTTTTAACCAAAATTGAAAAAAAAAAAAAAAATGGCAGTCAGATTAATTCTGGGATCAACAACCTGTTAACACACAGATATTATAACTATACCCTTGTATTTCTTTTTTTTTTTTTAAAAACACATCCAGTCATTTTTAAAAATGATCTGTAGTAGAGGTAGGCAAAATTCAGCACTCAATATTTTGTGGACTGAATCACCTTTGATGTTCTGCCTGAATTATGTCTGCAAGACCATTATGGGAGATGGACTCCACAATATCTGAAGTGCCAAAGGTTGCCTAACCCTGATTTATGGAATCTGAAAAGAACAACCTCTTCAGGCAGATAATTCCACAACTTTAAGAACATTTTTTTCTGCTATAAGTGAAAATTAATTACCTATTAAAATTGTATATTCCTGCTAAAAAACAGGTTAGCACATACTGGTTTGTTCTGACCCTATTATATATTTCATATAGCAGCAAATTAGATTTCTAGCGCTTGATCCTTATATGTACAGAAGCTGAACCTTCCCAAACCAGAGTCTCTTCTTTCTGGTCGTAGATACAAATAGAACGGGGAATGTAAGGAAGCAGCGCTTAACAAATAAAATCTTTGTGTGGAATCCAATGGAGCCAATATAAAAGAGAAAACAAAATGGGACAGGAATACTAATCTAGTGTAGTATGTCTATAAAAGCAGAGGCAAAATATAAAGAAAAATATTGCACTCACACTTTTCTGGAGCTAAAGATCAACTACAGAGCACAGTGTATGGACAGCACAATCCCCGTCTAAGTGTCCTTTGAAAAATCCTTTTGTATAGGTGAAACGCATTAATATGTTACTTATTTTCTTTTAATTTGTTTAATGACACTTTGAAAAAGCCTTTTGTATAGGTGAAACGTGTTAGTGTGTTACTTATTTTCTTTTCCTTTGTTTTATAAAATGTATTTGTATTTTACCTTCGGATCTCCACTAAACATATTTTATTGGAGAAGCTGTATCTCACATTCCTGGGTGTGGAACAAACCACCCATGCTGTTAAGGACTGAACAATTTCCATTGAGCATCATCCTGAATACATCACGTGGATTATTGGAATAAGGATACGATACCAGAGGGAATCAAGACCATCCTGATATGCATAGACGGGGATTGTACCGCCCATACGCTGTGATCTGGAGCTGATCTTTAGCTCCAGAAAAGTGTGAGTGCAATATTTTTTCTTTATATTTTGCCTCTGCTTTTATAGACATACTATACTATATTATTATTCCTGTTCAATTTTGTTTTCTCCCGTATATTGGCTCCATTGGTTTCCACACAAGGATTTTAATTGTTAAGTGCTGCTTCCCTTCATTCCCCGTTCTATTATATACTTGTATAGTGCTATCATATCCCAACACATAACTTGCAATGGTCACTTTAAGATCACTTTAAGATAATTTATAACCACTTTTGTATAGTTTGAACATGTTTCATTTACAACTACTCCATGAGTACTATCTTTAACCCAATGTTCTATCCAAGAACAAGCTTTTTCATTTAAACCAACTGATTTAAATTTTAATAGCAGTATTTTGGTGGAACTGTATCGAATGTCTTATTAAAATCCAAATAGATCACATCTACTTGCTCACCCTAGTCTATATTGCTATAACTTCTTCATTGAATGAAATTCAATTTGTTTGGCATGACATGTGTTTCAAAAAACCATGTTTACTTCTACTAATGATATTGTTGTTTAAAATTATTTTTTTTAAATATTATCCATTAACAGTCCTCCAAATAATTGTCCCAACCACAGATGTTTAGCTCACAGTTTCAAAGTTGAACTTTTGAAACATTTTTAAATATATACCACATCTGCCTTTCTTCAACCCTCCAGAAAGAAAGAAATAATGAAACAGTAGTATGGATATTTCTACACTAATCTCCCAACATATGTGCGAGTTAATACCTGGATCTGGGGCTTTATTTGCATTAACACTATTTAATTGCTGTTCGATTTTATCCTGTGTTAACCAATTATATGTTTTAAAGATTACTTCGAATTTCTGCCTTGTCTTTATCCTCCTTGGTTAACTCACCCATTTCACTTTCCAAAACCATCTCTCTTAACCTTTTTGGCACTATTGTACTTAAAGAAAAACTATTTGGGGTTGGTCTTTGTGATGACCCTGAGTGACATCACATGCTGACACAGTTTTTAATTGCTTTTATCACATTAATTGTGCATCACATATACTCACAATGCTCTTACAAAAGATGAATTAAATACGCTTTAGTTTATTTAGCACTAGCACTCTTTAATTTGTCTCCCACATGTTATTATTATAGTGTAGGGCCCTCTGATATATGGGGTACTGTTAAGTAGTGGTGGGCCCAACCCAATATGGCCATATGGTGGAACTGAATCCCCATATATGTTTGCTGAGAGAGGCGATTTTAAGTAGCCTTATAAGAATTAAAATGTATTTGTATGTGTGTGATGTATCTTATTCTGTATGGTCACTATGGCAGCACCATTTCTACAAAAGAATGAGATGTATGGGTGTTATTAAGGAAGTCACTGAAGAACTGACTTGTATGCTCCCATTGTGCCTGTCACTAAAATAAATGATAAAGTTTGCATTTGTAAGGATTTAAAACACTCAAATGAGGCAGCACAGAAAGGGGGCAGGGCCATGACTGGGGAAACTTATTTTTTTTCACGTTAAGCTCTGCAATACATGTTGAAACCAGCTCACTGTGTTACATGCATTGCATGGCAGTCTTGCACTCTTTGGCATTGAGTATTTCATTTTCTAATTTACACCATCCAACTGCCTTTTTGTGAGTTCTGTTGGCATACTAATATTTGATACAGCATGCTATTGACCCATCTAATTTAAATGTTTTGAATGCCATGTTCTTACTGTTTATTACTTGACTTAAACATTTTACTGTTCATTGGTTTTAATTTGCTTCTTTTATATTTGCTTTCCAATTATGTATTGAGAAATGTGCTACTGTAGAATTTATTTAAAGATCCTCTGTTTATCCTTTGTACTTTTGCTATTGCATGGGTTCTGCCAGTCAATTTGTTAAAGATGCCCTTATCCTATTGAAACACATCATTTTAAATTAAGCTTTTTTGTAAACCCCACATACCCCACAGACAAGCATACGTTTAAGTTGGTGCTTCTACTAATTGAGACATGAAAGTGTGAAAAACTGTTTCACTTAACTGTACTACTAGTCCCTTTGGCACAGTTAAGGTCGGGATAATTAAAATCTTCATTGATTAGCAAATTACCCAGCTGTGCAGTTTCTCTTCAACATCATTATTAATGTTTGGGGATCTGTAACATATTCCTATTATTCAACTAATGAACTCCTATGCTATTATATTTTTTCTGTCCTTCCTAAATAATGTATATTCCTTTAAATTAATAGCCCAATAGAGTGTTTCATCCCATCGATTCTCAATAATTCCAATTATGTCATACTGTTCCTTGTATGCCAGTATATCAGGCTCCCCCATTTTGCTACACAAGTTTCAAGCATTAGAAATGTAAAGTTAAGGGGACACTGTAGGCAGCTAATTGAAGTGGTATGGGTGCAGTGCCCCTTTTGCATTGTTTACATTGCAGCTCTAAGTCTGCCCTCAGTGGCTGTCTACCACACAGCCACTAGAGGGCTTCCTGAATTGTAATGGACCTTTGGTCCAGTATCTAAAGCTGGACATCCTCACACTCTGAGTTTTTAACCCTGTATTGACCAGAGGGGGAGGGGGAGGGGCTTTGTATTCCTGACACAACGGTATCCCTTTAACATTTTTTTTAACTTTATTTGAAAAAGAAGTTTCAATCTTATGAGTCTTCCCATCTCCACCATCCTGGACTTTAGCTGAATTCCATATCCTTTCTGTTCAAACTACCACATTTATCCTTGTTCCAACAGTGCTCTAGAAATCCCAAACCCTCCTTCCTACACCAAGACGTTAGCCATGCAGAGACCTCTATAATTTCCTGTTGCATTCCCACTGTAGCATGCGGCACAGGTAGTATTTCAGAAAATACCACCGTGAAGGTCTTCTTCTTAAGTTTGCTTCCTAATTCCCTGAACTCATTCTTTAGGACACTCCATCTTCCTTTGACTTTGTCATTGGTACCAATATGGACCATAACAGCCAGATCATCCCCACTTCTCCCAATTATCTGTTCACACTGTTGTGACATGCCGAACCCAAGCACCTGGGAGACAGCAAGCTGTCTAGTTGAAGCAATCAGAGCAATAGATTATGCTATCTACTCTTTTAATATTAGAATCTCATAGCACAACAACCTGCCTACCTTTTCTCCATACTTGATTCCAGCCATACTATAGGAGCTGTTCCCTCAGCTGTTAGGAGGAGCAGCTTCCTCCAGAACTACTCTTAAGTTGATACTCTTAACATGTTGACTCAAATGAGCAAATCTGCTGGGGCATACAAAATCAGCCTTCCTCTTCCCTCCCCCTCGACTACCAGAATTCACTGTCACCCAGCTACCTGTCCATTCCCCAACTGGCTCATCTTCTCGTACTCCACTAGCTGCCTCCAATAAACTCTGCTCAGTGAGTGGTATTCCCTTTTCAAAGTTGTCAATCTCAGTGTTGAAATTTGATTCTCCAAAGCTCCAGTCTTAGTTTCTAGAGCAGCAATTCACTCACATTTATCACAGAGGTATGTACATTGGAACGACTCTTCCAGGCATGCATACCAACAAACAGTCTGGTCATGCTACTAACTTGCTACTGTTCATTAGTGATGTCGCGAACACAAAATTTTCGGTTCACGAACGGCAGACGCGACTTCAATGGGCAGGCGAATTTTAAAACCCACAGGGACTCTTTCTGGCCACAAAAGTGATGGAAAAGTTGTTTCAAGGGGACTAACACCTGGACTGTGGCATGCCGAAGGCAAAACTCCCATGGAAAATTACACAGTTGATGCAGAGTCTGGTTTTAATCCATTAAGGGCATAAATCACCTAACATTCCTAAATCACAATGGATATGGATTGACACCTGACATATGACATATTGACACCTTGACATATGGATTGACACCTGTCCTCAGAGATCCTGATACACACTGACACAGAGCAGAATAGTGACTATTCCCCCTACATAGGGTCACTTGGCAGATATGGATTGACACCTATCCTAAGGATCCCTGATACACACTGACACAGAGAAAAATAGGGACTGTTCCCCCTTCATAGGGTCACTTGGCAGATATGGATTGACACCTGTCCTCAGAGACCATGATACACACTGACACAGAGCAGAATAGAGACTGTTCCTCCTACATAGGGTCACTTGGCAGATATGGATTGACACCTGTCCTCAGAGACCATGACACAGAGCAGAATAGAGACTGTTCCCCCTACATGGGGTCACTTGGCAGATATGGATTGATACCTGTTCTCAGTGCCCCTGATACACACTGACACAGAGCAGAATAGAGACTGTTCCCCCTACATAGGGTCACTTGGCAGATATGGATTGACACCTGTCCTCAGAGATCATGATACACACTGACACAGAGCAGAATAGAGACTGTTCCCCCTACATAGGGTCACTTGGCAGATATGGATTGACACCTGTCCTCAGAGCACCTTATACACACTGACACAGAGCAGAATAGGGACTGTTCCACCTACATAGGGTCACTTGGCAGATATGGATTGACACCTGTCCACAGAGATCATGATACACACTAACACAGAGCAGAATAGAGACTGTTCCCCCTACATAGGGTCACTTGGCAGATATGGATTGACACCTGTCCTCAGAGCCCCTCATACACACTGACACAGAGCAGAATAGAGACTGTTCACCCTACATAGGGTCACTTGGCAGATATAGATTGACACCTGTTCTCAGAACATCTGATACACATTGACACAGAGCAGAATAGGGACTGTTCCCCCTACATAGGGTCACTTGGCAGATATGGATTGACACCTGTCCTCATAGATCATGATACACACTGACACAGAGCAGAATAGAGACTGTTCACCCTACATAGGGTCACTTGGCAGATATTGATTGACACCTATCCTAAGGATCCCTGATACACACTGACACAGAGCAGAATAGAGACTGTTCCCCCTACATAGGGTCACTTGGCAGATATGGATTGACACCTGTCCTCAGAGACCATGATACACACTGACACAGAGCAGAATAGAGACTGTTCCCCCTACATAGGGTCACTTGGCAGATATGGATTGACACCTGTCCTCAGACCATGATACACACTGACACAGAGCAGAATAGAGACTGTTCCCCCTACATAGGGTCACTTGGCAGATATGGATTGACACCTGTCCTCAGAGTCCCTGATACACACTGACACAGAGCAGAATAGGAACTGTTCCCCCTACATAGGGTCACTTGGCAGATATGGATTGACTCCTATCCTAAGGATCCCTGATACACACTGACACAGAGCAGAATAGGGACTGTTCCACCTACATAGGGTCACTTGGCAGATATGAATTGACACCTGTCCTCAGAGACCTAATTGTGTAATAATGGTAATACTATTACCTATTATATAATATTGGCAGGGGCAAGGAAATTCCCTCTAAATAGATGGGTATAGGCAGAGAGTATGGAGACCGCAGTGATAAAGTGTCAATAAGGTGATATAAAGTTAAATGTATCACAGACACACAGCCACCCTTTCTCTTAGCTAGTTTCCAGAAATGCTGGATAGGTAGAAGGGCTATAAAGACTCAGAGAGGACTAAGAAGAATCCTCTAAACTAGCCCGAATCTCCTTAAACACCTTCAAGGATGTTCTAAGCTAAAACTCAATCTAAACGTTTAGATGACTGCCTGATTTCCCATCACAGATGCTGGCTAGGAATAACAGTGTGCAAGACAAAGAGTGGGTCTAAGTGCCCATAGTGCAGTAAAGTGTCCCTAGTGAAGTGAAAAAGAGAATAACGAGCTGGCGCCTAAGAGAATAACGAGCTGGCGCCCTATCAGGGGACGTGTATATGGCATCGATTTTAGGAACCGGGAGATGGAAAAAGATGTTCGGTCTGTCCTCCTACTTCAAATTTGGGGCACTGTGCGTGCAATCTAATGTGCCACCAGATAGGAGTGGTGTGTTAAGTAGTACTATTCCTATCAGTTTAATCCCTGTTATGTGCCTTTTTTTTTTGTTTGGTTTTTGAAGCCACAGTGCAGCACCAGAGAGCCGACAAATTAGGCATGTACACATGCCTGAAAAATTAGATATTGTTGCAGCCGCTGCTGTAGCAGCGGCCATAAAAATTTATGTTTGTTTCCCAGACAGAAGTGTCCTAAAACATTGCGGCTTGAACCCTAGTTGGTGGCGGATAAGTCACGCAAGTCAACCGGCATTCAGAGCTAAAATACAGCAGCGTGTGGACCATTTTTAGCCCAAGGCAGCTCATCTCATCAGGCCTTTTTTAGTCGAATGTATCGCCCAGTGTCAGTCCCTTCGGGATCCATCCCTCATTCATCTTAATAAAGGTGAGGTAATCTAGACTTTTTTGACCTAGGCGACTTCTCTTCTCAGTGACAATACCTCCTGCTGCACTGAAGGTCCTTTCTGACAGGACACTTGAAGTGGGGCAGGCCAGAAGTTCTATCGCAAATTACGATAGTTTAGGCCACAGGTCAAGCCTGCACACCCAGTAGTCAAGGGGTTCATCGCTCATCAGAGTGTCGATATCTGCAGTTAAGGCGAGGTAGTCTGCTACCTGTCGGTCGAGTCATTCTCTGAGGGTGGATCCAGAAGGGCTGTGGCGATGCGTAGGACTTAAAAAGCTCCGCATGTCCTCCATCAACAACACGTCTTTAAAGCATCCTGTCCTTGCCGGCGTGGTTGTGGGAGGAGGAGGATGACTTTCACCTCTTCCCCTGTTAGATTCCCATTGTGCTGTGACATCACCCTTATACGCTGTGTAAAGCATACTTTTTAATTTATTTTGCAAATGCTGCATCCTTTCCGACTTGTTGTAATTTGGTAACATTTCCGCCACTTTCTGCTTATACCGGGGGTCTAGTAGCGTGGACGCCCAGCACAGGTCGTTCTCCTTCAGCCTTTTTATACGAGGGTCCCTCAACAGGCACGACAGCATGAAAGACCCCATTTGCACAAGGTTGGATGCCGAGCTACTCATTTCCCTTTCCTCCTCCTCAGTGATCTCAATGAAGGTATGTTCTTCCCCCCAGCCACGTACAACACCACAGGTACCAGATAGGTGACAACGAGCACCCTGGGATGCCTGTTGTGGTTGGTCTTCCTCCTCCTCAAAGCCACATTCCTCCTCTGACTCCTCTTCCTCACAATCCTCTTCCAGCGTTGCCGCAGGTCCTGCAACGATGCTGATGAGGCTGTTTCTGGTGGTGATGGTGACCACAACTCTTCCTCTTCACGCTGATCTACGGCCTGATCCAGCACTCTTCGCAGGGCACGCTCCAGGAAGAAAACAAATGGAATGATGTCGCTGATGGTTCCTTCGGTTAGACTAACTAGGTTTGTCACCTCCTCAAAAGGAAGCATGAGCCTACAGTCATTGCGCATGAGCGTCCAGTAATGTGGCAAAAAAATTCCCAGCTCCCCAGAGGCTGTCCTAGCACCCCGGTCATACAAATATTCATTAACTGCTTTTTCTTGTTGGAGCAGGCGGTTGAACATTAGGAGTGCTGAATTCCAACGTGTCTAGCGCCTCACTGGCATGTTGTTTCGCCGCTGGATATCTGCAAAGTGCGCCATGGCCGTGTAGGAACGCCTGAAATGGCCACACACCTTCCTGGCCTGCTTCAGGACGTCCTGTAAGCCTGTGTACTTATGGACAAAGCGTTGTACGATCATATTACACACATGTGCCATGCACGGCACATGTGTCAACTTGCCCAACTTCAATGCCGCCAACAAATTTGTTCCGTTGTCACAAACCACTTTGCCGATATCCAGTTGCTGCGGAGTCGGTCACTTTTCCACCTGTGCGTTCAGGGCGGACAGGAGTGCTTGTCCGGTGTGACTCTCTGCTTTCAAGCAAGTCAACCCCAAGACGTCGTGACACTGCTGTATCCGGGATGTGGAATAGTACCTGGGGAGCTGGGGGGGTGCCGTTGATGTGGAGCAAGACGCAGCAGCAGAAGAGGACTCAGCCGAGGAGGTTATGGAAGAGGATGGAGTAGGAGGAGTAGAGGAGGTGGCAGCAGGCCTGCCTGCAAGTCGTTGCGGTGTCACCAACTCCTCTGCAGTGCTACGCATTCCATGCTTGGCAGCCGTCAGCAGGTTTACCCAATGCGCAGTGTAGGTGGTATACCTGCCCTGACCATGCTTTGCAGATAGGTATCAGTGGTCAGATGGACCCTTGCCCCAACACTGTGTGCCAGACATGCCATTACTTCCTTTTGCACAATCGAGTGCAGGTTGGGGATTGCCTTTTGTGAAAAGAAATTTTGTCCGGGTACCTTCCACTGCGGTGTCCCAATAGCTACAAATTTTTTGAACGCCTTAGACTCCATCAGCTTGTATTGTAAAAGCTGGCGGGCTAAGAGTTCAGACAAGCCAGCTGTCAGACGCTGGGCAAGGGGGTGACTTTCTGACATTAGCTTCTTACGCTCAAACATGTCCTTGACAGACACCTGACTGTGGGCAGATGAGCGGGAACTGCTCAAGGCGAGAGACGGAGTGGCGGATGGTTGAGAGGGGGCAAGGAGGACAGCAGTGGTTGACGTGGCTGAAGATGCTGGACCAGTAGGAGGATGGCGGCTTTGAGTTTGTGTGCTGCTTGTACTCATGTGTTGATCCCATAGGCGTTTGTGATGTGCGATCATGTGCCTACGCAAAGCAGTTGTACCTAGGTGGCTGTTGGACTTCCCACGACTCAGTTTCTTTTGGCACAGGTTGCAAATGGCATCGCTGTTGTCAGTGGCAGACACACACAAAAAATACCACACTGCTGAGCTCTGCAATGACGGCATTCTAGTGGTTGACACAGCATGCGTTGATTGGCGTGCTGTCGGGCTGACCCCAGGTGCCGATGCATGCTGTCTGACTGTGCCACTAGCTCCTTGCGACGACCTCCCCCTGCTTCCAACTCGTCTCCTCCTCCTCCTCTGTGTTTCCCCATCTGAACTTTCGCCCTGTTCTTCTTCTTGCCGAGCGGGCACCCACGTAACATCCATGGACGCATCGTCATCATCAACCGCTTCACTTTTATCTGACAACTCAGCAAAGGAAGCAGCAGCGGGTACAACATCATCATCATAACACCGTACGTCCATGTGTGTAATGCTGCCTGCCTCAGATATATCCCTGTTATCTACATCCTCTGGCAATAATGGTTGCGCATCACTCATTTCTTCAAACGGATGTGTAAATACCAAGTGAAGTGGCTGTGGTGCTAGTGTTGGTGGTGGCGGCAGACGGGTGAGTGGTATCTTGAGAGGTGCCCGAAGCTAAGCTGGAGGAGGATGGTACGTCAAGGTTCCGAGCGGAAGCTGTAGAAGATTGGGTGTCCTGTGTTAGCCGGTCAACTATGTCCTCAGAACTTCAGGGTACATGGCCTCTGAAAACTGCGCATTATTCTAGGGCAAAAGGGAATCACAGCACCACGACCACGATGGCCCCTGCGGGGTGGCCTGCCTCTGCCTGTCATTTTTTTGGGGATTAGTGGTACTATGCGTGCAAGCTACTGTGCGACCAGATATGAGTGGCACTGTGCAGTGGCAGAGGTTGGCAGAGTAAACGCTGTAGGCCTGACACACCCGCTTGAAGACAACTAACTGCTATTCAATCTATAACAGTGAAAATATTTTTTTTGTTTTTAAATCAACGCTATTGTGACACCAAATATGAGTGGCAATGTGCACTTGCAGAGGTTGGCAGAGTAAACGCTGAAGGCCTGGCACCTGCTTTAAGGACACTGACTGCTATTAGCTTACAGTGAAAAACTTTTTATATTTTTAAAGGCACGCTATAGAGACACCAGATATGAGTGGCAAAGTACACAGCAGTCCTTACAGCAGAGATCAGATGAGTCCTTCAGGACTGTATTGGACACTGAATACCCTAGCCTAGCTATCAATTTCCCTATCAAATGAGCAGCAGCTACACTTTCCCTCCTCTATCTAAGAATGCAGCTTCAGAATGAATCTAAAATGGATGCTGTACAGGAGGTGGGAGGATCTGAAAGGGAGGGTCTGCTGCTAATTTGATGGAATGTGTCTGCTGACCGTGAGGCACAGGGTCAAAGTTTACTCAATGATGACAAATAGGGGGCGGATCGAACCGCGCATGTGTTCGCCCGCCGTGGCGAACGCGAACACGCTATGTTCGCCAGGAACTATTCGCCGGCGAACAGTTCGGTACATCACTACTGTTCATACGTAACAAAATAAATAAATAAAATAAAAACAAATAATTTACATATATTTATTAATGTAATTCACAAACCAATTTTTAGAGTAATAGCCTTTAACTCATTAAACCTGTATGCCACTTCTCCATCCGATGTGTCAATGACTGTATGTGTGTACACTAGGCATTGTAGATACCTCAAGCATCATTGGCGAACCTCACAGCCATCTAATTTATTGTAATAGCCATCTTGGTAGAGTAATTAGAGATGACACATTTTGAAGGTGTTTCCTCAGAATGCTGGCATAGTTTAAGTATATACTTACTGGATTTGTCACCTGTATCAGGAAGAGAAAGAATCCTTAAGGATGAAAAAATTAAACTACAGACTCTGTTTAAAGTGACTTGAAGAATGGCAATTGTATAGTCAGTTAGGAAACACTTAAATATTTGCATGAGATTAATAATTTATAGATTCAAAGTATCTGGAACAGTAAAGGGATTGTTAAAGGCACCTAAAGTATAATGAGATGTAATTTAAATGCCTAAGAGAGTCTGGAGAAGAATATACCAATAGAAAATAACTATGAGGCCCTTCAAGAGAATTAGCAAGTATTTTTCTCTCAAGAAGATAAAAGAAAAGCATCTGTAACAAAGTGAACAAAGTTAAAATAAAAAAATACTAAGAACTAAGCTATTGTAGGATCACCGGTATGTGAATGTTGCTTTTATTGTTTGAAGCATAATGATAGTTCGCACAATAAAGTGAAATATGATATAGAGTCTTCATGGTGTGTTAACAGATGAATAATAGCATGTCACTGGAGATCACAAGAGATATTGACACAACCAGCATATGGAATATAAATATACATTAATATAAATGCAATGTACATGTTCACATGCTTGACTTTCAATGGCATTAGATAGATGTGACATTATGACAATCCTGTGTCAAATTTATACAGTCTTCCCCCACACATACATTTCTACATAGTTTGTTGTTTATTATGATTCATTGCACTGGTTGGCTGGTACGGTAACTTAGAAACTAAGAACTTTGGTAATCTAAATCTAATCTAAAGTTCTCTCTGGCATTATTCTAAGGATACCAAATGCAAGAGTTCATCCAGGTACATTACTCCCAGTGGTGTATTTTGGATTTGTGCTGTCCTAGGCACGACTAAATTCGGGCAATTCGTGTCAAGGCCATTTTTTTGACTGACAGACACATGCCCTCATTGATACATGCACTGATATACACTTGCTGACAGATACGCAGTCATTGGCACACACTGTTTCACCAACACACCCATTCTCACTCACAGACACACACTGACAGCTACACACACTCACTCACAGTAAGGTGGACAGCCCCAGAACACGGGACAAACAAGGCATTTGTCTGGGAGCTTGGGGTGAGCTTGGGGTGGCATTTTTGCCCCCCCCCCACCCCCACCGAAAGTGCCTTGTTTGCCTTGTAGTAAATATATCCCTGATTACTCCTTCAGCACTGCAAGTGAAAATATACTTTTTCTATAGGTGCCTCTCAGTGTGGGTTCATGTATTATTTCAAATCTTTTCTCTGCCTTCTCTGTTGTAAATGTGCACGATTATTATTTATTGTCGACTGTGTGAGGAATGTAGTTTTGAAAACCCAACGGTTTGTTTCGGGACTGTAAGGTTTAGCAGAAGGAGCCCACAATGCTGCAGAAAACTGGATAGAAAAATATCAAGGTTGCAGAACAGCTAAGGGTCAGGAACGCAGAAGGTCAGATCAGGCAGCACTACATAGGACTGCTCCTTTCCCTTTAAGAGAGCACTGCTTCAGTAGCAAGTGCCTAATGAAGCTGGTCATCCCTGAGTCTCCTCCCAACTGCTTCGCCACAATGAAGGAGGCTCTCCACTCTGACTCCAGAGCCACAAAAGGGACGCTGCAACTCTTCGAGTGACGAGCAGGTTAGGTAAGGAGACCAGTGAGGCATGTATCTGCATAGTGTCTCCATAAGTAGAGGGGAAGATGCAACGAAGGAGCACAAACTAAAGATATGGGAGAGAGGGGGCTTCACAGGGGCATTTTAAATTACCCAAGTCAGAAAAGAAGACAGGGACGTCAGCATCAAAAGGGCAGCTAGATTTTCACCTTTGAATCAATTTTGTTCAAATGCTTGAAAGAAACTGTACATATATCATTTATACATGCTGCTAATATGCTCCACAGTAAATAGCACAAGGTATGAGATCTATACTTTACTTAAAATTGACTTGTTGGCATCATTCTCTTACACAAACGGTGTGATATTTGTGGACTTGTGTCTGCTGGTGCAAAAATTAAACAATAAATATTGTTTTCCCTGTAATATTTGAGTAGGTTCTAATAAAGGTAACCTAATCAGTACAACCAGTTGGAGGAAGGCTTGAAATTGTCAGGCTACAGAATGGCACAGAGTATAGTCAGTTGCCCATGAAGATGATTGTCCTAGGCTACAACGCAGACAAAAGTTAATGAAACAAGTGTCAGCTGGAGTCCTTCCGCACAGCTCTAACAACAAAGTCATAAATCAGATCAGAGAATAATGAGAAGTTTCAGTAAAATAATGTGTGTAATGAAAAGAATAGTTTGTTGATATATCGAGGGTCCCACTCAAAAAGCACTTTACAATCTAAAACGGAAAATAATATTAAAGAGAAAAAAGGTTTAAAAAATAATCTATCCAGACTTGAGACATCCAGCAATAAAAGCATTGCAGACAGAGGGGTTTAACTATATACCTGACTCTTGATCGTAAGTAAAAAAAAAAGTAAAAAAAACGATGACGTGGAAATATATGGAACAGCTTTATAAAATGTGCCCTTTGCATGAAATTCCTTTCACTACCACAGTGTTTTTCACCATAAATTAAACTCCTCCTATTAGTCTTTTTAGTCCTTAGAAATATTTTGATTTAATAAAACGATTATATGTATAGTTACTACTCATTCAGGTAATAATGTGTTTTTCTATTAATTTGCCAACTCTTTGAATAGATAGTGTAAAATATCAGTGATTACTAGGTGTACATCATTCAAAAGGCGAAACGTATAGTAAAATCACTGGATATGCTCCGAAATTGGCAATATGGAGATATATTGAATTGTAATCTGTTAGACATCTGGTGATTTGTTCCAAATGGATACAATCCAGCATCTGTTTTACAATCTGTAAATATCATACATAAAGCCTGTATAAAAGTATATGACTCACATATCTACCAAACGTCCAATTTCTACCAGACTTGGAACCAAACAAGTCCACAAATTAGATCTACATATTTAAATCCAGACTATATTCTTAAGTTAAAGGGACACTATTGTCCCCTCAAAATAACTCAACACACAGTCATTAATGTCTAAACCATTGGCAACAAAAGTGAGTACATCCCTAAGTGGAAATGTCCAAATTGGGCCCAATTAGCAATTTCGCCTCCCCGATGTCATGTGACTCATGAGTGTTTCAAGGTCTCAGGTGTGAATGGGCAGCAGGTGTGTTAAATTCGGTGTTATCGCTCTCACACTCTCTCATGCTGGTCACTGGAAGTTCAACATGGCACCTCATAGCAAAGAACTCTCTGAGGATCTGAAAAAAAGAGCCGTTGCTCTACATAAATATGGTCTAGGCTATAAGAAAAATGCCAGGAACCTGAAACTGAGCTGCAGCACTATGGGCAAGACCATACAGCGGTTTCACAGGACAAGTTCCACTCAGAACAGGCCTCGCCATGGTCGACCAAAAAAGTTGAGTACACATGCTCAACATCATATCCAGAGGTTGTTTTTGGGAAATAGGTGTATGAGTGCTGCCAGCATTACTGCAGAGGATGGAGGGATGGGTGGTCAGCCTGTCAGTGCTCAGACCACTGCACACTGCATCAAATTGGTCTGCATGGTTGTCGTCCCAGAAGAAAGCCTCTTCTACAGATGATGCACAAGAAAGTCCACAAACAGTTTGCTGAAGACAAGCAGACTAAGGACATGGATTACTGGAACCATGTCCTTTGCTCCGATGAGACCAGGATAAACTTATTTGGTTCAGATGATGTCAAGCATGTGTGGCAGCCAGGTGAGGATTACTAAGACAAGTGTGCCTTGCCTACAGTCAAACATGGTGGTGGGAGTGTCATGGTCTGGACCTGCATGAGTGTTGCCGGCACTGGGGAGCTACAGTTCATTGAGGGAACCATGAATGTCAACATGTACTGTGACTTACTGAAGCAGAGCATGATCCACTCCTTTCGGAGACTGGGCCACAGGGAAGTATTCCAATATGATAATGACCCCAAACCTACCTGCAAGATGACCACTGCCTTGCTAAAGAAGCTGAAGGTAAAGGTGATGGACTGGTCAAGCATGTCTCCAGACCTAAACCCTATTGAGCATCTGTGGGGCATCATCAAACCAAAGGTGGGGGAGCGCAAGGTCTCTAACATCCACCAGCTCTGGGTGTCATCATGGAGGAGTGGTAAAGGACTCTAGTGGCAACCTGTGATTCTCTGGTGAACTCCATGCCCATGAGGGTTAAGACAGTGCTGGAAAATAATGGTGGCCACACAAAATATTGACACTTTGGGCCCAATTTGGACATTTCCACTTAGGGGTGTACTCACTTTTGTTGCCAATTGTTTAGACATTAATGACTGTGTGTTGAGTTATTTTGAGGGGACAGCAAATTTACACTGTTATGCAGGCTGTACACTTAGTACTTTACATTGTAGCAGAGTGTCATTTCTTTAGTGTTGTCACATGAAAAGATATAAAAATATTTACAAAAATGTGAGGGGTGCACTCACTTTTGTGAGATACTGTATATATACAGTACTTATATAGAGGGAGGGATATTATATATATATATATATATATATATATATATATATATATAGAGAGAGAGAGAGAGAGAGAGAGAGAGAGAGAGAGAGATTGCTGTGAAGTATATGTATGATTTTTATTTTTCATCTTTTTTAATTATCTAATTTTAATTTTAACTATTTTTTGTGATAATATTAATTTATGTATGATTATATTTACTATTCACCCCAGTATACAAATATTTCAAATGCAACTCTTTTATACACATTTGTGCACATCTTAAGATTTAAAGTACATTGTTAATACATAAAGTGTTAAGCCACTGAGCCCGTGGCAAATCCTTTCAGGACGGAACAGTGAAGGTATCTAAAATGTACACAGTTTTAGATCTAAGCATGTGAAGGAAGAACCTATCAATGTATCATTGTGTTTTCCTCATTCAGGGAATATGATTCTCTGAATATACATTAGTGGGGTTATATCTCGGTTATCTGTCAGTTATTCCCCAGATTTAGATCTTTACAAGAACGTTGATGCTACAGTTGCAGGGCTGGATACATGGTTTCTAATGGCTGTCCGGTCAGCTAGCAGAAACTGCAAATGCTTCACACTCTTTAAAATAGACTTGACAATTCTTCGATGAATCTGTGCTATTCTAGACTGCCCAACCCAAGCCACAAGGTAAATTTGCTGGCTGATATGTAAGAGATGGAATGTTTCCTACCAAAGAGTTGCTGTCATGTCAAGTCGTAATAGGTCTTCCAGCTATGCTTTAGTCACATGGGTGATATACTGTACATCACAAGAAAATACAAAGGAAGGATATCTCAAATGAGTCTAGAATACGCACACAGTTCCCTCACATTCTAAACCAACACACAAGAAGCTGTCAGTGCGTGCTAGAGAGTTGTAAAGGTGTTGTGGCATGGCAAATAAGATATTGTGGTTTAAAAATAAAAAAAATTGCTACAGTTTCATTTTCTCTCACTGAATGTGTGATTTCATGCATGCCATATATTAGGAGACCAGCCCACTCACTAAGTCCGTGATCCATGCGTGTTTATGACAGTGTGCGCTCACTGAGTGTGTGATTCAATTCATGCTTTTTATCAGATCAATATACTTACACAAAGTCTATGATTTCACGTCTTCCATGCCAGTATATGCTCACTGAGCTTTGAGTACATAAATGCCCTGCAGCAGGATTGTAGTGAACACCCACCAAGTCTTTGAAGCCATGATAGGTTTTCTCGTATTGTCATAGGTGAATCTACCAATGTCTTCATCTTTATAGCAAATAACCCTTCGTGATTTCAAGATTCCCTATTGTGATCATGTGAAACAGCTGCAACTATATGTTCCCAATACAAGCATTATTGACCAGTCCATAATCTGAAGTATTTATTGGAGATGTTTAATGTATTCCTCAGCACACCTGCCATCAAAACACGGTAACACATCTTGGTTTATTCTTTTATTCAAAGAAGGCACAATTTAAACCTACAAATTTTGGGATGAAATGGACTTAATTCATGTGGTTTTTTTTTTTTTAAAGTGTGTTTCCACTTTTGTCAGAAAACAGCTTCCTTCTTTGCACAGAGACACATAGAAACAGGAATGTTCACTATAGTGAGAATTCAAAGTGAATCCAAAGTTAATTCCAAATTGAATGTCAAAATAGCCAAAACAGTTGAGCTACTTTAGCTTAAATGGAAAATGCCACTTCATATGTCTGGGTTCCGAAATTGGAACCAAGTCAAAACGTCTCAAATGGCCATAGATGAGCCACAGACAGCTCAACTACGGCTCCGGATATACAGACAAAATTATATATAAACTACGTGCAAACATCTAGCAAACAAATATTTCAAATACACAAATAAACCAGGATTTTTACAGCGATATAGGCGATATATATCTTGTTGCCTCCTATTATGGGCAGTGGTACACGAGCTGCCCTTCTATCCCTTTCTCCATTCTCTGAACTGGTACATATGGGTAAATGTATTTTAAAAATGTGTCCTACTAGACCCTCTTGATTATTGGGGACCAACTCAGCCTCTCTTCCTCTCCTCACCCTCTGTGTGGTGGGTGAAGAATTAACATCTAGCTTAGATATGCCAGGTGCCCCTGACTATAGGCAGATCAGGATTAACCATAAAGCAACCCTTGGCTGTCTAGGACTAAGGGGTTAGACAGGAACCCCAGAAACATGATTTTTCTTGGCCCAAATTACTCATCCCTATGTGAAGAATGAAGGAGGGTGGGGGGTATAACTGGCAACCTACCTGGGGCCACGTAGGATCTTCATCCTTCTGTAATTACAGGTGGGATAGGGTGGGGGGACTGATAAATGGTTAATGCTAGACTCTAAGTCCGTTGTAATCTGACTTTCTTTTTACTATGATTGTTTCTAACAAACTAGTTGATTGAATCTGTTTGCTTATTTCCTTTTGTTCAAAATTTTCATGGAATTTGAGTAAGACAATTTCCCCACTAAAGTAAAACATGTTATCTGAATTCTATTATTACTTTCTCCCTGTGATTCTGGTCTGAAAGATCTGTAGCACCACAGAAAATACACATTGTTTTTTTTTTTTGCTTTGTTTTTAGAACTGCGACAAGACCCACTTAATAATTACGGCAGTGGGTGACCATCAAGCGGAACACAATCCTTGTGGTCTCGCTCGGTAAACTCTATTAACTAGAAAAAGCAGAGCAGTGTGCAGTGAATCCATTCTCATATTGATTTGCAGCTCCCCAAATGGCATTGCTATAAAACAGCATTAAAACCATTATAAATATTACAGCCTGATAAATAAGAATGTGATTGAAAGAAAATATAAACATGTGCAATTAAAGATAAATCAGTCCATTTAAAACCACGCTATGGATTATGTAACACTCACTGCCTCCCTGGCGTCTTCATTCCATTTGCTGCTCAGCATGGGGGCTCTTCATCTAACAGCCTAATGTCCAGTTTAGAAATAAATAAAAATCACTTTAGAGTTTATATAATGCAGATATTGTCATGTCTTGAAAAGGTCAGAGTACTAGATTGCTTGAAAACCATTTCATATAAAAATTAAGTGAAATTCAAATTTATACGCTATTTATTCACACCTTATTTTATGGCATGTATTTTTTGTTGTTATAAAAACATGAGATGCCGTCTGTTTTGCATGTGATGACCAATTTACTAACGTCTTCTCCATTTACATTATGTGGTGTCAGGCTTCTTTGGTGAGGGCAAAATGTCTATCAGATCTCTGCAGTGTTCCCTCCTGCACATTCAAATATATGAGTAAAACTGTGTTTTGAGATTTGCCAATAATAAAACGTCTGCAGAAAATTCTGCTTTGTGAAAAAAAGGCTGTTGGAAAAAAATTACAAAAGGAAATATCCCATTTGAAATGAATGCTGCATTTTGATTGGCTGCTTGGATTGTTTTTAGCTATTCAGAATGCAGCTGCAATTTATATAAATTTTAGTTATCTGCAGTTTAAGGGTAAACTAATGGGAGCTACAAATGTGTGGCAAAATAAAAATGTCCTTGGATTAATTTAACTAACGAAATGCAAGTTTATAGAACTTGGAATATTTTCTCAATCTCTATCCTATTATTATTATTATTATTATTATTATTATCATTAGTAGTAGTAGTGGTATTTAGAAAAGTGCCAATAGATTGAAGAAACTATAATCTGGAATACTTGCTACTGACACCCTTGAAGCAAAATGTTCTTAACCTATGGTGCACTCTAGAGTACCTTTGAAGAACACCGAAATATATATATATTTTTTTTAATTCTTATTTTTTTTTTGTGCAAAAGAGGTACATACATGCTGATAATGCCATAACAGCAAAGACTTTGGCAATTCAAAGTAGACAATAGCATGGCATACAAGAAGACAGCACAATTTTTATAATAAACATGCGTATACAAAGTATGTCAGTAGATAGGTGAGGGTGAATAGAGAGCAAGTCATGATATGTAAACTGACATTTTGTTGGTCACAAGAGAATGAAATAGACAAGATTATGAGACAGGGACGTGTAATATAGCAGGATAATTCTTTTTGGAGGCACCCAGCTGGTTAAAGACAAAGCAATAAGTAAATTATAAACTAAGGAAAACTCAAAGACTGGAATATGAGACAGTGACTCAGGTATAGAAAACAACAAAAATACAGGGTGCGCTAGGGAATGGGAAGAAGTACAACAGGTAAGTCTCTGAAAATATACAAGGAGGTCCTGAGTTGGTCTTCCTAGGTTCTTGATGAGGTCCTCAGTGGTTGATATGAAAACCAAAATAAAATACCAATAGTGCACAACCGTTAAGGATGGTGTCACGAACAACACAGAGGAGAAAAATGCCAACTCACAATCGGTAGAGCTATGCCCAGCTCTAGGTAAAACAGCATACAGTGGTATTTGAAACTCACCACATGTAGGATATAGCTGGACAGTAGATGATTCTTCAATATATTGTACAACGACTCAAATGCATGTCAGCATATAAAAGACATAAAGGAGAAAAAGCGGACCAATGGTACAATAGCGTATGGCACCTGCAACTACAGACAAACACTGAAGTCCTGAGAGTACTAACTTACAGTAAAAAGAGCTATAACCAGCTCTAAGTAAAACAGCATACAGTGGTATTTAAACTCCCCACATGTAGGGTTGAGAACATCATGGTTTCGTGTGAGCACATTGCTGCAGACACAGGACCTGCCACGATCCAGTACTACAAAGAAATCCTTAGGTGGGGATTGTTCCATTCACGCCTGGTTTATAGAGCAGTGTGGCTGCTCTATACATTAAGGATATCCTACATTTGGGGAGTTTAAATACCACTGTATGCTGTTTTACTTAGAGCTGGTTATAGCTCTTTTTACTGATATGCGCTGTTGATATTCTTGATTAGTGTGGATGCGCTGTTGATATTCTTGATAGCTCATTTGGCTGCACTCCGGGTGAGAGCAGGGCAGCCTCCCAGGAATAAACTGGGATCACCCCCGATCCAACGATGTGGGTAGAAATGTGCCAGTGTGGTGCCAATTGCCGCCGGGCAGCACCGGCCTGGAGTTCGGCCACCTCTCCCATCCGTTGCACACTAGGCCGCAAGATTTAAGCTGTGCAGCAGATGTGCTCCTGGTGCTTCTCAGACCTCTTTGATGCGCTACAAGTATGGCACAGATCGGGTGAGTCGTTATGTGCAATTGGAAATAAGCTTTTTGGGGGCTGAAAATCATTTTTATTAGCTGTATAGGAGAGGAACTCATGCAGAACACATCTCTCCACCATGATGGTCAGGACCTGTCCCTCCGTAATATAGGTTTAGCTTCTATGTGTAACCATGTCACAAATAGCTTATTGCATATGCTGCGTTTTCGATTGTGGTTATTGGGGAACTTTGTCTTTCCAATAGTTATATAGAATTCACACCCATATATATTTTAATTGCCCATATATATTACACCAATTACACCCATATATATTTTTAATTGCCATATCTGCATTTTATTAAATTACATACTGTTGAGGGTTATTCATTAATTAAAGGGAAATTATAGTGCCAGGAAAACAAACTCCTTTTCCTAGCACTATAGCTTCCCCTTCCGGCAATCCTCGCGTCCCCCCCCCCCCCCCCCCCATGGTGCAGAAAACCCCTTCTGGCACTTACCTGGGTCCAGCGCCGATGTCACTTGACACTGGCTTAGGTCTGCCTTTGGCTGTCGTTGGCAGGGGAGAGCTAATGTGCATGCAATGGCCATGCTCACATTATGATTTTCCCATAGGGAAGCATTATTCAATGAGCTGTCCCCTCATATAATATATATTTATATGGAATTATAAAACAAAGCAGTTATATATTTACGTACTTGCAAATTCCTGCACACAGGCTTTAATGTCCCTTAAGTTGCTGGGTGCCAAACTGCTGGGCTCCAAAATGTATACACACAATGAAGGTTAGTGTGTATACAGTACGTAAATATATAACTGCTTTCAGAATATACAACAGAAAATATGCACAACGTGGAAGTAGGTATAGTGTACTAGCTCAAAAACACATGTAAAGTGGTATCCCCTACACCACTTAAAACATAGAATTATACATACATAAAACAAGTGGAGTTTTTGAATTTCAGCAGGCGTTCTGTAAAAGTAAAATACATACAGAAAATAGTGCAATATGTCTATAAAACACTATATAGAAAAGGGTTAAAAGAT
The DNA here is from genome assembly GCF_036172605.1 of Pelobates fuscus. Lineage (NCBI taxonomy): Eukaryota > Metazoa > Chordata > Amphibia > Anura > Pelobatidae > Pelobates > Pelobates fuscus. The sequence goes on from NC_086326.1 coordinate 33,603,332, forward strand.
TTGTCAAACTCACAAGCCTGGAGTCATAACCTCATATGACTCTGGTGGTATAAGCCTCTGGACCATTTGGGGGTTGTCCAAACCCTTCTTTACGAGCGTGCTGGGTGTTGAGTAATTTCTTTGGTGCCTTTTTGACTGGTTTCCAAAATAGGAGTAAGTACCCATTGTGTCAGGATTTAAAAAACGATTTATTCCAAAGAAATATAAAAACAAGATATATATAATAAAAAATACTTATCCCAGGTAATACTGGGTAGACTCAATAGTCTCAAGTTCAAGTAGATAGTCCAAAACGCGTTTCGCCTTCTCATAAGGCTTCCTCAGTTGGCTGTTCTGTGTTCCGTCTGTTCCAGTGGCTTTTTAAATGCCTTGTTTGCCGGTTTCACTAATTTTGTATTTTACTTCCGTGTTTCGTCACTTCCGGTTTCGTCACTTCCGGTTTGCGTCCTTTTGGAACGCAACGTGCGTTCCAACATCAGTTTTGTCGTTGGACTTCCGTGTGTGGGCAATTCAACAAGCTTTATTGACAAAAGGAAGTGTCCATGTGCGAGAAATACTTCATATAGGAATAATTTAAGTAGAGAAGTTCGCATATTCATAAAATTAGTACAGTATGGACTCATACATATAATATAATATTCATACTAATAAAAAATTAATTTAAAAGGTGGTTCTTTGCATTTTCGATAAGTGGACAAGCTGGGTCTACTAAAAACAAGATACACATATAAAGGAGGTAAAAGCATAATAAATATTAAAATGCATATCAATTCATAAAGTGACATAGTTCAAAATCTTTGTTTAGCCCATATGGTATCATAGTATTAAAATTGAAGATACATTTCATTTCCTCCTTCCCTAGCTTTCTAATATAGTCTCCTCCTCTCCAATCTTTTGATACTTGCTTTATTGCACTAAAGAACATTCCTTCAGGGTTTTTTTGGTGTATGATTCTGAAGTGATTGGAGACGCTATGTGACTCCAATCCATTTTTAATGTTTCTTGTGTGTTCAGCCACCCTAATATTAAGGCTTCGAATTGTACGGCCTATGTAGAGGAGGTTGCAGGGACATTTTAAAACGTAAATCACCCCCTTAGAGTGGCACGTGAGGTGATCTTTTATGGTAAATTTCCTATTAATAAAGGGTTCTAGATCTGTTATGTGTCTTTTTTTATTTTTAGTGTTCTTGCACGCTAGGCATTGCCCGCATCCATAGAATCCTTTATTCATTGTGAAAAAGTGTTTCTTTATTTTTGTTTCTCTATTGCAACTTTGTACTAAGGTATTTTTTAGATTCTTGGCTCCCCTGAAAATTATTTTTGGTTTATCGGGCAGGATATTCTTGAGGACTGGATCGTCTCGTAAGATATGCCAGTGCTTATTTGTAATTTTATTAATTTTCTTGTTGTTACCATTAAAATTACATATAAAAGGAATGTTATTACTACTCCATTTAGGGTCTTTCTTTTTGTTTTTGTATACCAGAAGTTCCTTCCTCGGTATTTCTAGGACATTTTCTAGGGCTGCCTGTAGTGAAGAATCCTCATAGCCTTTTTGTAAAAATTGAATTTTGATCTTATTGGCTTGTCTTAAATAATCTTGGTCATTCGAACAGTTCCTTCTAATTCTTAGGAACTGTCCTCTGGGTGCATTGGTTAACCAAGGAGTGTGGTGACAACTTTCCTTGCGAATGTAGCCGTTCGCATCTACTTCTTTAAAGTGATTTTTGGTTGCAATCTTCATGTCTGTTATATGAATATCTAGATCTAAAAAATTGATGTGTTGAGTGTTGATCTGTGCGGTCAGAACCACGTTCCATTCGTTAGTGTTTAAATAGGAAATGAAGGAGTTGAGGTCCATAGCATTTCCTGTCCAGATAAAAAATATGTCGTCTATATAACGGCGATAGTTCACCAAGTTCGATCCCCATGGGTGTCCTTGATATACGTACTGTTCTTCCCAATAAGCCATGAACAGGTTCGCATAGCTGGGGGCGAACTTGGTGCCCATCGCCGTCCGCCTAACTTGTAGGTAAAAAACTTCATTGAAGCAAAAAAAATTGTTGGTTAAAATAAGGTGTATGCCTTCTAAAATAAATAAAACTTGTTCTTTTTTAAAATTGTGTTTTTCTAAAAAATATTGCACGGCTTCCAATCCCTTTTCGTGAGGTATTATGCTGTATAACGAAGTCACATCACATGTGACTAAAAAATTCCCTTCCTTCCAAGGTGTCTCCTCTAAAATTTGTAAAATATGGATAGTGTCTTTTAAATAAGCGGGATTTTGGATGACTAGAGGTTGCAATAGATGGTCTAAATATTCAGAGATTTTAGCAGAGATAGAGTCTATTCCAGATATAATGGGCCTCCCTGTGGGATTGTCTCTATTCTTGTGTATTTTGGGGAGGTGGTAATATACAGGGATTTTGGGGTAAATAGTTTGCTTCTTGTTCGGTCAATATTTCCTTTTCTAAACCTTTCTTGATGAACTCATCAAATTTCTTTTTAATGTCCTCACTAGGGTTCTTGTCCAATATTTTATATGTCTCTGGGTCTGACAATATTCTTTCTGCTTCTTGCAGATACTTACTCTTTGTAGTGACAACTACCCCTCCCCCTTTGTCCGCTGGTTTAATAACAATTTCTTTGTTGTGTTGTAATTGTTCTACTGCTTTTCTTTCTTTGATAGACAAATTCTGGGAATATTTATTCAATGGTTTTATTTTCTTAATTTCTTTCATTACCATTATTTCAAACGTTTTTATTTCATCCGAAATTAGGTATTTAGGAAAGAATTCTGATTTTGTTTTGAGGTTAGTGTGTATGTACTCTGATATTGCCTCCTCATCTGATTTATTCTCTTTGTCAGAGAAGAATTTTTTTAGGCAGAGATGCCTGATGAATTTGTTGATGTCTATATAGAAATCAAACTTATTGAGGTCTGCAGTAGGGGCAAACTTGAGCCCCCTCTGTAAGACCTCAATATCCTCCTTTGGTAGTTCCGTCCCTGTTAAATTAAAGATACCATTAAATTCTACCTCTTTCCTCTCTTCTCCTTGTGTCTGTCTTCTTCTTCTTCTTCTGCTGCTTCTCTTTCTTTTGTTGTTGACCTCTGTCGTTTGCCAGGGGACTCCCATATCTTGATTTGGCGTGTTTCCTTCAATCTCTCGTGGATGGGGTCCTTCCCATAAAAACTCGGTGCCACTTGTCCCTGTTTTGATGTACCTGGTTCTTCTTCTATTACGGCAAATTCCTTATTCTGGGCTATGGTGGAGTATCTATCTTCTAGCTTCCTTCTCTCCTTCTCATCTCGCGTTGAGTGTCTCCTTTCTCTTCTCTCTGGGAGGTTTGATCGTACGACTTGACTGTAGCTTCTATAGTGGGTTGGCTTTGATGGAGAGAAGTTCTTCCTTTCTACCCTATCTGGAGGTTTTGGTCGTGTCCCAATAGCACATACTCCTCCCCTCCAAAATCCACTAATCACAGGAACTTCAGCCAAGGGACACGACCAAAACCTCCAGATAGGGTAGAAAGGAAGAACTTCTCTCCATCAAAGCCAACCCACTATAGAAGCTACAGTCAAGTCGTACGATCAAACCTCCCAGAGAGAAGAGAAAGGAGACACTCAACGCGAGATGAGAAGGAGAGAAGGAAGCTAGAAGATAGATACTCCACCATAGCCCAGAATAAGGAATTTGCCGTAATAGAAGAAGAACCAGGTACATCAAAACAGGGACAAGTGGCACCGAGTTTTTTTCGGAAGGACCCCATCCACGAGAGATTGAAGGAAACACGCCAAATCAAGATATGGGAGTCCCCTGGCAAACGACAGAGGTCAACAACAAAAGAAAGAGAAGCAGCAGAAGAAGAAGAAGAAGACAGACACAAGGAGAAGAGAGGAAAGAGGTAGAATTTAATGGTATCTTTAATTTAACAGGGACGGAACTACCAAAGGAGGATATTGAGGTCTTACAGAGGGGGCTCAAGTTTGCCCCTACTGCAGACCTCAATAAGTTTGATTTCTATATAGACATCAACAAATTCATCAGGCATCTCTGCCTAAAAAAATTCTTCTCTGACAAAGAGAATAAATCAGATGAGGAGGCAATATCAGAGTACATACACACTAACCTCAAAACAAAATCAGAATTCTTTCCTAAATACCTAATTTCGGATGAAATAAAAACGTTTGAAATAATGGTAATGAAAGAAATTAAGAAAATAAAACCATTGAATAAATATTCCCAGAATTTGTCTATCAAAGAAAGAAAAGCAGTAGAACAATTACAACACAACAAAGAAATTGTTATTAAACCAGCGGACAAAGGGGGAGGGGTAGTTGTCACTACAAAGAGTAAGTATCTGCAAGAAGCAGAAAGAATATTGTCAGACCCAGAGACATATAAAATATTGGACAAGAACCCTAGTGAGGACATTAAAAAGAAATTTGATGAGTTCATCAAGAAAGGTTTAGAAAAGGAAATATTGACCGAACAAGAAGCAGACTATTTATCCACCCCATACCCCAAAATCCCTGTATATTACCACCTCCCCAAAATACACAAGAATAGAGACAATCCCAAAGGGAGGCCCATTATATCTGGAATAGACTCCATCTCTGCTAAAATCTCTGAATATTTAGACCATCTATTGCAACCTCTAGTCATCCAAAATCCCGCTTATTTAAAAGACACTATCCATATTTTACAAATTTTAGAGGAGACACCTTGGAAGGAAGGGAATTTTTTAGTCACATGTGATGTGACTTCGTTATACAGCATAATACCTCACGAAAAGGGATTGGAAGCCGTGCAATATTTTTTAGAAAAACACAATTTTAAAAAAGAACAAGTTTTATTTATTTTAGAAGGCAAACACCTTATTTTAACCAACAATTTTTTTTGCTTCAATGAAGTTTTTTACCTACAAGTTAGGCGGACGGCGATGGGCACCAAGTTCGCCCCCAGCTATGCGAACCTGTTCATGGCTTATTGGGAAGAACAGTACGTATATCAAGGACACCCATGGGGATCGAACTTGGTGAACTATCACCGTTATATAGACGACATATTTTTTATCTGGACAGGAAATGCTATGGACCTCAACTCCTTCATTTCCTATTTAAACACTAACGAATGGAACTTAGTTCTGACCGCACAGATCAACACTAGACACATCAATTTTTTAGATCTAGATATTCATATAACAGACATGAAGATTGCAACCAAAAATCACTTTAAAGAAGTAGATGCGAACGGCTACATTCGCAAGGAAAGTTGTCACCACACTCCTTGGTTAACCAATGCACCCAGAGGACAGTTCCTAAGAATTAGAAGGAACTGTTCGAATGACCAAGATTATTTAAGACAAGCCAATAAGATCAAAATTCAATTTTTACAAAAAGGCTATGAGGATTCTTCACTACAGGCAGCCCTAGAAAATGTCCTAGAAATACCGAGGAAGGAACTTCTGGTATACAAAAACAAAAAGAAAGACCCTAAATGGAGTAGTAATAACATTCCTTTTATATGTAATTTTAATGGTAACAACAATAAAATTACAAATAAGCACTGGCATATCTTACGAGACGATCCAGTCCTCAAGAATATCCTGCCCGATAAACCAAAAATAATTTTCAGGGGAGCCAAGAATCTAAAAAATACCTTAGTACAAAGTTGCAATAGAGAAACAAAAATAAAGAAAAACTTTTTCACAATGAATAAAGGATTCTATGGATGCGGGCAATGCCTAGCGTGCAAGAACACTAAAAATAAAAAAGACACATAACAGACCTAGAACCCTTTATTAATTGGAAATTTACCATAAAAGATCACCTTACGTGCCACTCTAAGGGGGTGATTTACGTTTTAAAATGTCCCTGCAACCTCCTCTACATAGGCCGTACAATTCGAAGCCTTAATATTAGGGTGGCTGAACACACAAGAAACATTAAAAATGGATTGGAGTCACATAGCGTCTCCAATCACTTCAGAATCATACACCAAAAAAACCCTGAAGGAATGTTCTTTAGTGCAATAAAGCAAGTATCAAAAGATTGGAGAGGAGGAGACTATATTAGAAAGCTAGGGAAGGAGGAAATGAAATGTATCTTCAATTTTAATACTATGATACCATATGGGCTAAACAAAGATTTTGAACTATGTCACTTTATGAATTGATATGCATTTTAATATTTATTATGCTTTTACCTCCTTTATATGTGTATCTTGTTTTTAGTAGACCCAGCTTGTCCACTTATCGAAAATGCAAAGAACCACCTTTTAAATTAATTTTTTATTAGTATGAATATTATATTATATGTATGAGTCCATACTGTACTAATTTTATGAATATGCGAACTTCTCTACTTAAATTATTCCTATATGAAGTATTTCTCGCACATGGACACTTCCTTTTGTCAATAAAGCTTGTTGAATTGCCCACACACGGAAGTCCAACGACGAAACTGATGTTGGAACGCACGTTGCGTTCCAAAAGGACGCAAACCGGAAGTGACGAAACCGGAAGTGCCGAAACACGGAAGTAAAAGACGAAATTAATGAAACCGGCAAACAAGGCATTTAAAAAGCCACTGGAACAGACGGAACACAGAACAGCCAACTGAGGAAGCCTTATGAGAAGGCGAAACGCGTTTTGGACTATCTACTTGAACTTGAGACTATTGAGTCTACCCAGTATTACCTGGGATAAGTATTTTTTATTATATATATCTTGTTTTTATATTTCTTTGGAATAAATCATTTTTTAAATCCTGACACACTGGGTACTTACTCCTATTTTGGAAACCAGTCAAAAAGGCACCAAAGAAATTACTCAACACCCAGCATGCTGCTAAAGAAGGGTTTGGACAACCCCCAAATGGTCCAGAGGCTTATACCACCAGAGTCATATGAGGTTATGACTCCAGGCTTGTGAGTTTGACAAATCTTTTAACCATTTACTATATAGTGTGTTATAGACATATTGCACTATTTTCTGTATGTATTTTACTTTTACAGAACGCCTGCTGAAATCCAAAAGCTCCACTTGTTTTATGTATGTATAATATAACTGCTTTGTTTTATAATTCCATATAAATATATATATATATATATATATATATATATATATATATATATTTATATATATTTATATATAATATATATTTATATGGAATTATAAAACAAAGCAGTTATATATTTACGTACTTGCAAATTCCTGCACACAGGCTTTAATGTCCCTTAAATTGCTGGGTGCCAAACTGCTGGGCTCCAAAATGTATACACACAATGAAGGTTAGTATAAATTATAAAAAAAAGTGTAGATATAATATATATTTATATGGATATATAAAACAAAGCAGTTTTGGGACTTTCAAGTGGGGCCCCACATGGTTTGACGGTTTGATTTGATTATTATCATGTTTATGTTAATCTTTTTGTTTGTACTCCTTTGTTTATATGTTTGATTAGTTAATATTAGTAAATATTATGAGTTATACAATTTAAAGGACCACTATAGTGCCCCCACCCGCAGGGTCCAACTCCCGCCGGGCTGAAGTTGGAGGAAGTGGTTAAACACTTACCTTTCTCCAGCGCCGGGCTCCCTCGGCGCTGGGGACTCTCCTCCTCCTTTGGACGTCATCGGCTGAATGTGCATGCGTGGCAAGAGCCATGCGCACATTCAGTCAGTCCATAGGAAAGTATTCTCAATGTTTTCCTTTGGACGCTGGTGTCTTCTCACTGTGAAAATCACAGTGAGAAGCACGTAAGCACCTCTAGCGGCTGTCAATGAGACAGCCACTAGAGACTGGATTAACCCAATTGTAAACATAGCAGTTTCTTTGAAACTGCTATGTTTACATCAGGCAGGGTTAAGCCTAGAGGGACTTGGCACCCAGACCACTTCATTTTGCTGAAGTGGTCTGGCTGACTAAAGTGGTCCTTTAATACCATTTGTGAGTTGTTAGGCACACCCATCCAACCTTTGTTGTCTTTGATTGTTAAATATTCAGAAGCTCAGTGTGGGTTTCTGCCAATTTATATTTTTTATTTAACTTTTATGCACAGAGATAGATTTTGAGTGCTTTCTTTTTTGCAACAATTATTTACAGGCCAGAGATACACATTGGCTAATCTAAACGTGGATCCTCTGGGTGCAGGGCTTTTGCAATATGCTATCTATCTATCTATCTATCTATCTATCTGTCTATCTGTCTATTTGTCTCTATAACTCAAAGTATTGTAATATAAGACATACTGCACTATCATTTCAATTGGATCAATAAAATAGATTGGTTCTTGAAGTACTGGAAGAGCTAAGCCATAATGGTAAGTGGTAGCTCTGTGTTGGCTCTTAATTGCACCACTGGGACAGGACATAGGACATTTTTATACATAAAAGGGTCAAAGCTCTTTATGGGAACAATAGCATTTTGATCCACAGAAGTAGGCACAAGGCTGGAGGTGCCGTCAGTCGCCTCCTTTCATTGTTTCCAAGGAATGTCATTAGTGGAAGTGACTCAGAGCCGAGGACTTGCACATCACACACTGAAGGCAATGACAGAAGATTCTATCGTAGGTAGAAAAAAAAATCTTTGTGTTTTCTACAACCCATTTTAAGTGTTCCGTGCTCATCTCTGGGATAAAAGCTTTCTCTGAGATTATTCTGTTCTCCAGTTCTTCCTGGGGTTTGAATGGAATAATCATGCTCAATCATCTACTTAATCTCCATTGTTAGAGCACTTGCCCTCCTAATGCACATCTACTGTGTAGCCTTTTTATATTTTTGTATTTATTTATTTTTTATTTAGAAGAAGCCTTTAAGGCTCATTGGTATAAGTTGATTGTGAGGGACACAATTTCAGCGGTTTAAGGACTGCAATCCTATCATGTTCATCCAATCTATTAGCCAATAGTTTGCTAGGTATACCGGTGAGATAGCTCATTTGGTTAATTCAGCAGCTGTAGACCCTGCTTTTACATCAGGATCATTGTTTCAAATGTCAGCAATTATCAGATCATCCTTTCATAATTTTTACATTTATATTCCACCCCTGGCTGAATTTGCAAGTGAACTAAATAACTTCTGCTGGTGAATTCCAAATCATAAAATGTTCAATATGATATATGAATACTTTAGAAGAGAAAAACTTGATTTATTTATAGGGTTATAAAGTGAATTGTTTCAGTGACTTTGATCTGTGGTGTTTTGCTCTTATAAAATTCTTGCATTGACAGTGACAGTAACTTTAACATTTCAGAAGAGATCTCTCCCGGTGCAGGCTGTAAAAAGATTTCACTATGTTTTCTAAAAATGTCTTTGATTTTGAAAAAGTCATTGGTACAGGACATATTTTATATGCCACTCAACACAAGCTTTACCTTTCTAGTGAAATGTCTTAATGTGACACAAGTTAGATCTTATGACATTGTAAAAACAAGAAGCACAGCTCACAGTTACTTACTTAGAGTCAAGTCTGGCCTATGATGTTAACTCCCTCACTGTGTTTTTAATAGAAGACGTTAAAATTAAACAGAGATTTCGTAGACAGGAATCAAAGCCCTTTAATCTATACATACATTGATCAGTCACAACAATTAAAACCACCTTCCTAATATCGTGTAGGTTCCCCCTCATGCTGCCAAAACAGCTCTGATGCATCAAGGCATGGAGTTCACAATACTTTTAAATGTGCCCTCTGGTATCTGGCACTAAGACATTCAGGGCTGGCCCATCCATAGGACGGTGTGGGGGAATGGCCCCAGGTGACTCTTGGACAGGGGTGGCATTTTGTCACACATTGGCACCACTTAAAGGAGACAAATGAACAGGCCCGGGTGCAATGAGGTGGGGGCGCCGTGTGGGCCAATCTCTGTGACGGGGACCCAAGAGGTGGATAAAGGGTGCCCCCAGAGCGGCGCCTATTAAGCAAGGCAGAGTAGGCACCTGCTTACCCCCACAGGGCAGGTGCCTACTCTGCCAATACATAACTAGCCATGGGGACAGGGAGGCAGCCGACAGCGAGAGAGCTCTCTCAACTTTGAGGTTCTTCCAGCTCCTCTCGGCTCGCTCGTGCACCCCCTGTGATGATGCTCGGTGCCGGAATTTGATGTAATTCTGGCCCCGCATCACTAAACAGCACATGGGAGGAGAGAAGACCAGGAAGAACATCGAAGCAACTGGACCCCAGGTAGTGCACTCCTGAAGGTAGGGAGGCCTGATGACCTAAAAAATAAATAAATATATCAACAAAAAATTTAATTAATTTGTGAGTGTGTCTGCAAGAATGAGTAAATGTGTGAGTGTGTCTGTCATTGAGAGTTTGTCGGTAAGTAAGAGTAAGTGTGTCTGTCAGTAAGTGTGTGTCTGTCATTGTGTGCCTGCCAGTGTGAGTGTGTGACAGTTAGAGTAATTGTGTCTGTCAGTGAGAGTGTATGGTTGTCAGTGACAGTGTGTGCATCTGTCAGTGTGTGTACCTGTCAGTGATTGTGTCTGTCAGTGTATCAAATCAATGAGCGTGTGTGTGTGTGTCTGTCAGTGAGTATGTGTGTGTGTGTGTGTGTGTGTCTGTGTCTGTCTTTAAATTAGTGTGTCTCTATCAGTCAGTGAGTGTGTGTGTCAAGTCAGTAGTTGTGCGTCTGTCTGTCAGATTTTTTAATTCTTCTATTTTCCAGATTTTTAGTATTTTTAGTCATCCAATCCAGTGTATATTTGCAATATTTTATAAAATTTATAATATTTTTTTTTATTTTTTTAGCACTGTTTGGCTTATCATCCTTTTTTAATGGTGAATTGATTTTTATTTATATATTCCCTTACACATATTGGTTAATTATTATGTTTTCTGCCTATAAGTTGAGATAATCCACCATTGTTTATATATTTTATGAATTGATTTAGAAAATCTACCCCTATATATATTTTTATATATTTTTATGAGCCTTAATATGAGATTGTTCAGTCTGTCATAATTATTTTACTTTACATTATATACTATCTATTTGGTTGTTTTTTAACATCTTAGGAAATCAACACTGAGGGGGAGTGTTTATGGAATAAACAATGTGTTTTCTACTTTAGTATCTATACTCTTTTTTTTCTGTTCCCATCTTGTTGCTATGTTTGCAGCTTTTCTTTTGGCAGTTCATGATTTATTTAAACTATTTTTTGCCACCTATTATGTATATGCAATATATATCAAGTAGATTTGATAACTAAGAGTTTTAACACTTTTGCCTTATCAATTAGGATAATTGTGAGTAATGTGGAACAATGTCCGTTTGAATCCTAATAGACATATGCTTGTTTTTTCGATTATTAATTATGAAATGCCAAGAGACTCTTTTAAGACTCTACATTCCCCTTAATACAATATTTTTGTTTTAGAATTTTAAATTGGATCGTAATCGCTCGCAAATAAAACGTGAAGGGAAGTGGGAGGATACACAATTCGTTTGACAAAACCTCAAGAGGAGGGGTGAAACGCGTCAATGATCAGGATCCAAGAAGTGTTTTGAAATGCACATCGGCAGAACCAGCCATGGACAGGGACGCGAAAGACTGTTTAGCACGCTGGAATTGACTTTTTTTTCGTTTCTAAGGGCTGGTGAGCTGATAGTGGATTCTATATACCTGCACATGTTTTTATCATGTTGCTAAAATAAAGAATATACTTAACTGACATCCTGGCCGCAAGTGTATCTTACGGATCCCACGCATGCTAGTGGCTGATCCTCCCTGAGCGCTATAGCTACGAGTGGTGCTTTTACCACTCCTATCTTGTGAGTGAGATACTTAAAGAGCCATATTATTTTATTATACATATTTTATACTGTATTGCACTAGGAGTTATCTCTTTTTGTCTCTTTCTCAGATACCAGAATTGCTACTTTGCAAGTATATGTACATGTCACTTTGTTGATGACATATATAACAATTGCAAAAATTGATGGTTGTAATACACCCAGACTGCACCTAGGTTTGTGACACATGTGTTTACTGTAAATTGCATATAATATTGTTACGGTTGCCTCCAGGCTGGCTGGAAGTTGGACCGTAGAAAAGGATGCTCCTAGTGCTCACCAAAGGATCATCAGCACCGTAGATACCATAACTACTGCGTAGCCACCATAAGCACTGCAGACTCTACGAACCACCGCTGCTGGGCTGGTATCTCGCCGTCTGCTCTTCGCCCTGGACCTACGACCAGGCTCCAGTAGGTGAGCCTCTTCCTTCTGTCGAGCGAAGCAGGATCAGGAACAAGAGCTCTTACAAGAGCTCAGTAGCTAAGGGAGTATGAAGAGCATAGCAATCCCTGTAGTGATTATAGCTGTCCCCTACAAACATGAGTCAAGGCTACAAGTTAGAGGGTCAGAAGAGGTCTCAGGTGCTGGAACACCCAGCCTGGTTTTTATTGAGGTTACATTCAAACAGGACACTCCCAGGGGGAGGCATAAAATCACCAATCACACATCTGGTGCAACCCACACATCCCCTCCCCTCAGATAAACAGTTAAACCAATTATTACATACAATAAAAATACAGTTTTCACACACACACTGTAACTTTAAAACCATACATTCAATTTCCATAAAAGTTACATATTCAGACTCAGCATACATCAAACATAAACACTTCCAAAAATCAGCCAAATCCCTCCAGTGGATCAAAAGTTAGCTGGAGGTCCCTTTATGACCGACCGCAAGCACAATTTCCTGCCCAAAACAGTTCCATAGATTTGGGCTGTGCGGTCGGTCAATTTCATGCCGAAAAACGACTAAGTCCCATTTCGAACGGGACTTAGTCTCTGGAGCTGAAAAACGAAGTGTAGGAGAAGGTAAGGGTCAGCGGTGTTAGGTAAAATGTTTAGCCGATTTCAGTTCCACAGAATCTTTAGCATACACCGCTGACCGCATTCGAATGAACCAAGATGGCCGCCGCCATGTGCAATTAACCTGCAGTAACCTCACAGCCTGGGAGGTAAATTGCCTGCATACTTTGACTTCTGGGTGGTCCGCCTGTGTGGTACTTGGTTCAGTAAGCCCTATTTACTGAACTAAGTGGGAGAGAGCCAGGGGCAAGTTATTTTACAGGTCTGGGGACATAGTCTTAAAGGGGCATTGTTCAGCAAAGTCACAATATGTCCCCAGACAGTTCTTAAAGGGCCATACACACCCAATAAAAGTGAATACGTTTTTCAGGGGCACAATCTTCCAGGGGCCATAGTCATGAGGAAGGAGGCTGGCAAATAGGCTTCTCCACAATCCAGGGAAGCAGGGCAATTTTCCATTTAAAGGGCCAGTTACAAATAGCCATTTGTAACAAATATTTTAGAAGATTTTTATCCACTTCTTTATTAAGATATCCACACAGAGTAGTTTGCTTATTATTGCGGACCATCACTTTTTTTGTTTCAGTGTGTGTGTTTCTGTCTATGAGTGTCTGTTTAGGTACTAGTTCCCATCCAATCGCGTGTGAAACCTTTTTATCTAGGCCATGCCGGTCTTGTAATTGCTGGCCCCGCCTCCATGGCTGAGCTCAATCAATCGTGATGATCTTAGCCAAGCCAATGATTTCCCAAAGGAAAAAACATGAGTGGAAATACACCTGCTGCATCAATCAGCGTCTCCTTAAGAGATGCATTGAATCAATGCATCTCTATAGGGAATGTTCAGCATCTCCAGCATGGAGACACTGAATTTAGATGATGCATATTGTTGCACTGAACTAGGAAGCACCTCTAATGGCCATCTGAGTGACTGCCACTAGAGGTATTACTAGGTAGCAATGTAAACACTGACTTTTCTCTGAAAAGACAGTGTTTACATTGAAAAGCCTGCAGAAACAGGCTGTAGACAACCGAACCGCTACATTAATCTATAATGGTTCTGATGACTAGAGTGTCCCTTTAAACCAGGGAAGCTAAATATTGTGGAACCATAGCCCCCCGATGCTGGAAGAGACCACTGCAAAGCAGGGACTGACATTACCATGAAGGGGTGTACATGGTATGCAACAATTTCTAAGTAGGTGGAACGTGACAAAGCAACATCAATATGAATGCCCAGACCCAAGGTTTCCCAGCAAAACACTGGCCAGATCATAACATTGTCTCCGCCGGCCGTCCTGCCTTCTTCCCATAATGGATCCTGTTGTCATGTCTTCCCAGGTAAATGACACACACACCTGGACATCCACCTGATCTAAAATAAAATGTGATTTATCAGACCATACAACCTTCTTCCATTGCTTTATAGCCCAGTTCTAAAGTTCACATCCCCAATGAAGGCACTTTCGGTGATGGACATTTGTTATCATAGGCATTCTGATCTGCCTGCGGCTACACAGCCCTATACTTAGCAAAAAAGAAAGAGAGATGCTAATCTCAATCTAAAACAAGACATGAGACCCCGTGCATCGCCTGGATATAAATATAGCCACGTAGGAGACTGATATGAGAATAAATATGAGCTAAATTAACCCACAAAAGATGAGGCCAAATAAACAATAAAAATAAATATATCATGAATAAATAAAGTATATACAGGTGTGACTAATACATACTATACCTTTAAGGTAGATATAAGGAAAAGACACTGCTAAATAGCCAGAGGGTTCTACTACACTAAAATAAAGCTTTATTGGGAAACGGCTAGAATGTAAGTATCAATCCCCCCAGTGACCCCTATATCTAAACAAAACTCTACCACGCAACTGGCTAGATCCTACAGGAGTATTAAGTCTCCAATCAAAACTGTACAAGGTACCAAAAAAAACCTATGGAGCCCTAACAATTGGACTCCTAATGGGGGATGGAATCCCTAGATATAAGAGTAGTCTAGGGATACTGCTAGTCAGAGCAAAGCAATAGATAGATAGATAGGAGAGAGAATAAAATGACTGTTTAAAATAAACTGACAATGTATTTTATAAAGCCTCTCTCCCTGTAAAACTATCTAGACAGGTATAGTGGTAAAAAGGTAGAGTAAAGAATTATATTCAAAGCATATTTTAACTTAAGAGTGCTTAGATCAAAAAGTGCCCCGTGCCCATATTGAACAAAAAATAAAAAATGAAAAGCGCCTGACGCGCGTTTCCGTGCTTGTATGCTGCACCTTTATCAGCGGCCCCTGATGAAGGTGCAGCATACAAGCATGGAAACGCGCGTCGGGCGTTTTTCATTTTTTCTAATTTTGTCAATTTAAGATGCCGATTATTGCATACAGTTAGTCAATTCATTAAATTACTTTACAAGTTTGTTCACAGATGAATTTAGTTTATTAACTTTCTTGAATTGACAGCAATTATTTCTACCAATACATTCTCCTGCTGTTTGTGCAGACAAGGTGACTTACTCTGCATATTGAAGAAAAACGATTGGGGCGTAATTATGCAATTTCAATATTGTGTGATTTTGCATCTTGACATGCATGCAAAGTCTCTTTGCACTTAAATGAACTGCTGTCAGTATTTCCCAAAATTCAGTACTTCACTGCAAACAAATAATGCCAGTCCTCATTGAGAGTTCCCTCCAAAGGCATTAACAGAAAAACGTTTTGCTTTCCTGGAAGGAAGCTTCCAGCACTGCAAGCATCAGCCTCCATTGACCTCACAATGCCAGACAGTGCTGTGCTTAGAATTTCTCTGTATAATACAGGTCTGTTTGTGTATAATATCCCGGGACAGTCAGTGCTCCCTGTATAGTGCTGCTCTCTGTATAATACATGTATAATACCCACAGATTCCAGGAACTAGAGGAATCAGAAGCAGTGGAGTGGTGACTGAAGTCTCAATTGGAGACATTTAACATGTTGAATTGGTGGCATGAAAATGGGCTAATGAAATATGTGCATATGTTTTCCTTTTGCTCCTATTTCTCTCTTTAATTTCTGCAGACCATTCCCTACCGTGCTCTGACTTACTGTACATGAGCCTGCATTCAAGTGGGCAGGCGGATTCAGTAGGAGGGTTGTGAGCATAATTTTGGGCATACTTGCAGACCTAATTTATCTGTTTTAACATATAAACATATATCATCCTCATATAGACATTTCTGTTACTTTTTAGAGGTATTTTTGGGAACCTGCATTCCCAAAAAACTGCAACCAGTTTGCGTGAAAATATATGTAAGTAGTATATGTGTCATTTTTTATTTGTATTGTTTGGTATCTGTACTCCATGTGACAAGAGCAGCTAGCACTTACATGCAAAGTATAGGGAAACAGACTGAAAAACTTGAAAGATAAGGGAAACTTTATATGACTGTATAAGAGGTGTTCTTCCCAAGATATTTGGAAAATGTGAATTTAATAAATTACTGTTCATTTTTTAGGAATCCCTGACTAGCATTTTATACACAAAATGACCCTTTTTGTACTAAATATGCTAGTTATAACTCCCAGATAGACCTATGCATTCAGTTTGAAAAAAGAGCGATTTGTCTGATTTATGGGCAATTCATCCATAATCTACAACTATAGAACACCATATGGACATGTCATGAAACAAATTAAAAGGGCAAAGGATGCGTTTCATGATTGGGATGTGGTGGTTGGCCAGCAAGCCAAATTAAACTGTAAAAAAAAAAAGTCTATGCTAGTCAATTCAATTGCCATATTTGTGTAAGGAAGGTTTAATATTGTCCTTATTGCCCCATTCACCATGCTGGGCAGATCTACTAAACAGTGACCAGCCAGTGGCTACACACTGTAAGGAAATCTTGCAACTGGGCAGCTATTGCTGCCAAGTCACTATCAAAATACCAGGGTTAACTAACACAGGTAACCCTGTGCCCCCACCTATGGGCATCGAATGTGGGAAGAAATAAAAATAACAGGAGGTAGACAGGTCTATAAAAAAAGCCATGGAGGGACCTGATCAAGTCCCCCTTGCCCCTACACACAGGTGGGGTCAATTTACATTATACATGTGAAGGCTTGGCCTGCAGTTGTGGGAGGGGCATGGTCCCAGATTTAAGCCCACTACTCACCTCCACCTGTCCCGTTCGTTCCTTAGCGCTGCTTGACTGATGCTGGTTCTGTTCGCCTCACTCCATTCCTGGTCCTCGTGGCTTTCCTTGCCTCGACGCCGTCCACCGCTCTGTCGCTGCCTGTGTTCTGTTTGGGCTCCGTTTTTCCCGGCTCTCCTGTCACCCCAAACCGCTGCCATACGTCCTGTCGACTCCACTGGACCGTAAAATACTTACCCTGCCGTCGCGCCATGGTCGCGGTCCATCGGCGTCATCTGGTTTGGGTCTATCCCCTGCACTGTATTTCGTTTTCTATTCCCACGCGTTTGTCCGTTTACCTCCCGAACGGGGCTGGCCATTCGGGAGTTTTTTCTCCTTTCGCTGATTTCCTGTTCAACTTGACGTTTGTATGGTTCGCCTACTTCTTTTACTGACCCCTAGTGGTGGTTTTCGCTATTGTTTCACATTTCAATAAAAAAAAAAAAAAAAGATTAATTAAATGTAATTTTAAAAAATGTGATACTGCTTTAAAGTAGGGGTTTTCCTCATTTAATTAGCAAAAGACAAAAAAAAAATTACAATATGGAGTGATACAACCTAATAGGTATGTCAGTGTGTTTTTTCTACTTTCTGGAGTTAGTGTGTCCCTTCTGTGGTTGTTCTTCTTGCTCATCTGGTTTTTGTCCCTGCTTTCATTTTATCATCATGGCTTTGTCTAATCTGTGTTCTTTTTCAGGTTTTAGTACGCAGCTTCGCTGGGCTGCGTTCTTGCCCTCCTATTTCTCGTGCTACTCCACTTCCTGGGAGGTACGTTTTTCAGTGTTTTTTTTTTCTGTTTCTGGGTCTACGCTGTGGCCCATACAGGCCCCGCACGGCCATACACCAATACACCTTTCTATTACCTATTTCCAGGCACCCTCTGTACGGCCTGACCACCTGGTCTCTGACGTGCTTACTCTGCACTCCAGATACGGTCTGCCTTGCGTTGCTGCCTCGTACCTCCCCTATGTTTTTGTTGCACGTTTTTCCCAGGTATGTCCTGTCTTGCACTTCTACTCCACCTAGTCTAGACGTGGCTGGCTGTCAGGGTCTTAGGCGTCCAATAGTGGTAATCTCCGTTGGCTTTCTTCGTCTTAGGTTAGTGGTCCCGCGAGGCCAACACCCATCCTCATACTCGATGGTACTACGCCCCTCAGGCCAAATCATAGTTAGTCGCCTCAAACGTGGCATAGAGAGGGCCTTACCTGTCACTACCATTCTATCTTATGCTTTACTGGTCACGAGAGGCCGACACCTCACCACAACGTTTGGGTGGCCACGGAATCCCCTCGCGCCAGCACATAGCTAGAGCCTCTCAAGCCGTTTGGCATCTAGCAGGGCCTCATCTGTCACCAACCTAGTTTAATAGCGGCACTAGCTAGTTAGCCAGCTCTCACTGGTCCTACATTTAAGCTGGTCCTTTCTCTTGCTCTAATTTATTGCTTCTTTCTTTTAGCATGGATCAAGTTCCAGAAGGTGGCGAAGTATTGTTTCTGCCTGGCTCTCCTGCTAGGTCTGGTACACCTTCTTGCAGGGGAGATTCAGCTACACCTGCCTCCTTCAGATCCTGGTCTGTTCCTCACCTCGTGGTGGAACTTCAGAGACATCAGATCCCGTTCTCTGCATCAGCTAGGAAGGCCGAACTGTTCCGGCTGCTGCATTCCTCCTCAGCCCACGCGGACGCTGGAGAAGGCCCTAGTGGCGCTGACCCCTCTGATGTGCACTCCATGTTGTCTTCTCTCATGGCATCCATAGGGCAAATCAACCAAAGGTTGTCACTGAGTTTGTCCTGGCGTTTGGGCTATTCAGGGACATCTTGTGCTCAGTCTACCCTTCTAGGAGGAAGGAGTTTTATTTCCCAGCAAACACAGCTTCATGTCTTCATACCAGATCAAATCCGTACTTAGAGGTATTCAGAAAACTGGTTCATAATATGTCTATGTAATTCATGCTTTTCCTTTTGTTAATTGTAATACATTTTAATATAACCACAACTTTATGGGCAATGGATGGGACATTCCACTGTCCCCCTCAGCCAACATCCATGGGAAAGCAGATGTGGCTATCTGAAAATAAAGATGGGTTGGACTTGCTGGCTGCTATGGGTCCCCAAGCATCTAGCCACACCCACAATAAAACCCCAATAATAGTGTAGGCTATTATTTGACTTGACTCTACCTACCTGCATGGATGCACAGGGTCCTAGTCTTTTGGCTGACTGGTAACTGATTGTTAACCCCACATATGTGCATATTTGAGACATTTCAGTCCATCAGAATAGTTTTTTCATGATACAACTGCATCAATGAAATTCATCAGAACTGAAAATGTTACTTCTATGAAAACCTCAAGTACTGACTATAAAAAAAAAAACTGTATTAAGAAAAGCAAATTAAAATCAATATTTTAGGTTCTTTTAAATCAATGGGGGAAAGAAAAAGATACATTGACAAATCCTGAAATAATTCTTCCAATTCTGAAAACAAGGTGTGGAGTTTCCGAATTAAGCTTTATATACATCAAGCAAAAGTAAATATAGTAATTAGGTTTTTCTACAGTAGTTGGAGAAGAAGTAAAGGCAGCTATAAAAGGAAACATTAATATACCGTCTAAAATGTCCATAAACACAACATAACATATATTTACTCTGCCTGTGCACTTGTTTGATGCAGAGGAAAGGGCATATGAAAGAATCTCCGCGTGAGTTTCAGTCATTTTAAAATCACCTCTCCTAATTGCCCCTTAATATTTTTCTGCATAACCAAACATTTAAAACATATTACTGACGTTTATATACTCCATCCAGGCAATTTAGTCAATTATAACTTAGCCTCTTATTGTTCTTAAAGTGATGAACTTTGACTTTTGGCACCAATTAAATTCCCTTGACTTCCACCCACAGCCCTGTACAATAATTGGGAGAGCTTTATCATAGCAGAAAGGTTCGTAGAATAAAGATTTTTTTTTTTTTTCTGAGACAGAAATGAGCTGCCTGCAGAGAAGCTGGTGAAAAAGGAATTAATCGAGAGTCTGAAAATGGTAAAGAAATTCAGTACAGCAGGGCGGTTCACACACATACATTAAAGAACAAACACATGTATAGGGCATGCACATTAAGTATAATGCATGACGTGATCCTGCATTAAATCAACTTATTTAAGTATTTCTCTGGCAACAAGAAGAACACACATTCTGTCACAGAAATACAATGATTAAATAAAATGATTTAATGCAAGTGAGATGAACTTCATCTTTAATGCATGAAGTTGAGTGCCCTGGCAACCTCCAACTGTAAGCAGTGAAATCAGGGGTCAAGACCTGGGGGAAAAAGTGTGGAAACTCGCCCAAGATCCACCTCCTACCCCCAAAAAAATGTATACGCTAGTCCTACCACCGTGACCACTTCAAGATGAAGTGGTCATGGTGGCTGCAATAATCCTTTAATAATACACTTCTGATGCTCTGAATACCAGAGGCTGAATACTAGAGATTAAACCAAGCATGGCAGCTCAGGACCCGGAATACGGGACAGCTAAGATGTATGGGAAATGGTGCACTGTCCAGGCAGGCCAGATCTCCCATCAGTCAGTGTGGGCAGTGCTTTCTCCCTTTCTGTCAGTAGCAGGGAGGGGGTCTTTCTGTGCACACTGAGCTCAGGTATCTTTATCTAAAAAGTCAGTGACTTTAAAGACCCCCGGGCTGCCGGAAGCTCCTGGTTCCGGGCAGGGAGAGCCTTGCTGGACTGTGCCTTTACTCCTTCTCTTGGAGGCGGACATGCTGCCCAGCGAATCACATGCAGTTTTGGAAAATAAACTGTAAATGATTCAACTTCTCATTCAGTCACTTCCACCTCAATACTAGAGAACAGTACACTCACCCCATAGCTCTCTAATTAAAATACATTTTCTGAAGACAATTTCAATGCAAATTAGTTGCAGTTCACTTTTCTCTAACTTCTCTTTTTTTATTATTAAGCATCGGATGCACCAATCACCCATTTCAGACACTATTTGCCCTCTGTCTCCAGACTAATGCTAGTTAACCCCGGGTGCTCCATAATTTGTGAAGTGCCCACCTCCCTCTCTCCCACACAATACTAAGCCAGTCAGGGGCTCATTTAACATCATGAGAAACATATACATACACAACATATGAAGTGCCACAAGTCCCAGATAACTGTTTAAAAATGAAAAATAATGAAATGATGTCCACCTGCAGCAGCCCAGCTCACATTGCTCTGGTATTAAGGTATGTCATTCCCTCACACAGAATATGTCTCCCCCTGCCCCTCATTACTACCTATTTCAACTCCAACTTCCTCAAGCTCCAGAAAATGAGTCTTCTACTCCCAGCTGCATCCACGCCTCCTCCACTTCTCACTCAGCATTGAATGTCGCAATTATCACGCTCCTAACACCTTTTGCAATATTCCAACCAATCGCAGATCATCTTTCATGAGCTTCGCCGCTAATACTTACTAAGAAGCGAACGGTGATTGGATATAGTCGAAGAGTCTGGTTGGCATGTGGATGGCAAATATAATTGTGGGCGATGCTTAGTGTAGCACAGTAATGGCTCTGCATTAGTCCTGCCTGGTTTACATACATGTACGTGCATGAATAATACACATGTAAACCTGCTTGTCTATGTAAACTGAGTGGTCATTCTAATGCCATTGCAAATTCATTGTTGTGCACAAAGGGCAGGTCCTGCAGGACTACTAATGGGAACAGCATTCCTGCTGTGGAAAAAGTGCAGAAACGCTGTTCCCCCGCATTCCTGAAGGACTCGAGACCTGAGTGAAATCCTTTAAAAATGGTATGACAAAATACCTGGGGTTTGTTTGGTGCCTGCCACCTGAGCTGCCTGCCTAGATGTTCCCCAGCTAGGCATGGCAGAGCAAGGCTGTGCTCATAGACTGAGGGCAATTAGTTATTGCTCACAGCCAAAGAGCTGGACCTACAAAACAGGGTACAGCTCAGTGAAGCTAGTGGAAACTACTTGCAAAGTCCAGGAGAGGTGGTAAGAGGCTTCCTGCCTACACCAAGTGAGTTGTTAAACAGTTATTATATTGGGAGGGTGCCAATGGACCTCCTAGCACCACAACCACTACTGTAGACAGTAGTAGTTAAGGTGTTTGAAGTGTTGTTTTAACATGCTTGAATTATTTATTTTATCTTGAATACATACAAAAGATGGTAAATCACACTTCCGGATATGTCTGTAAAAAATAAATATAACACACACAATAGTGTAATAGAGTTTGTATAGCTGAACAGTGCAGAATTCTCAAATGAGGTACTCACAAACGTGGAGCCAATGACGTGTGGCTCTCACTGGTATCGCCTTGGGACGTTTTTTGGGAAGGATGTCCCTCTCCTGACTGGCTCTCTCCTCCCACTTGATTTCCAGATGATTTCCAGATGGGTAAAAGTTGTCAATTTCCCAGGAAAAATATATAGGTAAATCAAGCTCTTAAATGTATAGAGAGTGGCATAAATAGCCAATTAATTTATTTGTTAAAAAGCAGATTATAAAAACACTCAATGTAAAAATAACATATAAAATAATGCAAAGCTTTTAGCTAAAAACTGCTAAAAGAATAAATAGCCCAATGGCCAAAAAGTCCGAAACGCGTTTCGCCCCTGTGTGGGGCTTTGTCAATCGGTAATGCAGTCCAAAATCTTCTCTGGCGGCTTTTTCTTCCATTGCGTCCTTTTACTTCCGGGTTCCGGCTGGATTTCGTTGTGGAACGCACTGTGCGTTCCAAATCACTTCCGGGTTCGGGGTTTTTTCCATTTGGAACGCATTGTTGCGTTCCACTTCATTCGCTACGTCACTTCCTGGCCCCAGAAGTCAATCTTTCGCAGCACTTAATGCCTGTTCCTCATATACGAAATAGTCTTTTGTTATAGTATAGTGGAAACAGTATCTTTATAGCCTCAATTAGATAGATAAATCGCATTAGTAATTTTATCTTCAAAAAATGTGTACTGATCTTCTATTAAACCGGAGTGAAGGAAGGAAGAAAGGAATAGCTTTAAAATGTGTGAAGAATAACCACTAAAATGTGCCAAAACCATCTATTTTCTGACTAATAGGTATACAATGAAGAAAAGTCTTTTAACTACTATTCACTTTTAAAGGGGCAATGCTTCACACCCCTTGCATTCTGTAGAGGCTTATAACGACATGCAAATCAGAACACATTTTTCATGCATCTAAAAAAAGTGGCACACCTCAAAATCAGAATTCAGACCGTGGGGTGCAAGAGTATTAAAATTATATATGAATTGCATCTCTTCTTTCCCTATTTTTTGGTTAAAATCGCCTCCCCTCCAATCTCTTTTAACTGTTTTCAGAGGACAAAAGAACAAATTATCTGGATTTTTTTGGTGATATCTCTTAAAATGATTGGACACACTGTGCGTTTCTACCCCATTTTTAATATTTCGTATGTGTTCTGAAATTCTTATGTGCAGGCATCTTATGGTCCTCCCTATGTATAGTAATTTGCAGGGACATTGTAGTACATAGATCACTCCCTTCGAAAAACATGTTAGCTGGTCCCTAATATTAAAATCCTTATTAATGTGCTCTTTCAGGTCAATTAGGTGTCTTTTCTTACTTTTAGTGCTCCTGCATGCTAAACACGTTCCGCATCCGTAAAAACCTTTGTTTTGATTTAAAAAGTGTGTGCTCTTAGTTGGACCATCACTACTGTGGACCAAGGCTCTTTTAAAGTTTGCCGCACCCCTATAAATTATATTTGGTCGGATAGGTAAAATATTTTTTAAAATGGGATCTTCATGTAGAACGTGCCAATATTTCTTTATAACCTTATTTATACCTCTATGATTACCATTGAAATTACAGATGAAGGGAATTTCTTTGGAGTGTGTTTGTTTGTTAGATTTTGGTTTATATGTCAGAAGTTTTTTTCTTGTTATTTTTTTGACATCTTCTATGTCTTTCTCCAAAGTTGTTTTCTCGTACCCTTTATCTTCAAACTGTACTTTTATTCTTTCTGCCTGTGCTATATAATCATCCTCGTTGGTGCAATTCCGTCTGATTCTGAGGAATTGCCCTTTTGGTGCATTGTTTAACCAAGGCCTGTGGTGGCAACTCGATTTCTCTATATACCCGTTTGCGTCCACTTCTTTAAAATAATTTCTAGTTTTAATCTGGGCATCTTCTATAAAAATTTGTAAGTCTAAAAATTGTATTTCTGTCTGGTTGTGGCTAGTGGTTAGTAAAATCCCCCATTCATTATCGTTGAGATAAAATATAAAATTCTCTAAAAACTCTGCAGGGCCATCCCAAATGAACAAGATGTCGTCGATGTATCGATGGTATGACACCAAATTCGACACCCAGGGTTGGCATGAAAAAATAAAATGTTCCTCCCAATATGCCATAAAAAGGTTCGCATAACTGGGTGCGAATTTGGTGCCCATAGCTGTGCCTCGGACTTGGAGATAAAAAGTTTCATTGTACCAAAAAAAATTATTTGTTAAAATGAGGTAGATTCCTTCCATAATAAAATCTATTTGTTCTCTCTTAAAATCGGCTTTAATTAAAAAGTATTCAACTGCTTTTATCCCTTTCTCATGCGGAATCACAGTATATAATGACGTGACATCACTTGTGGCTAAACGGTAGCCATCTTTCCATTGTATTGATTCCAAAATTTGCAAGGTGTGAATGGTATCTTTCAGATGAGCTTGTGTTTTGATAACTATGGGTTGTAGTAGTATGTCGATGTATTCGGAAATACGTGAGGATATTGAATCTATACCGGAGATAATAGGGCGGCCTGGGGGGTTAACTGGATTCTTATGTACCTTTGGCAAATAATAGAAAACTGGGATTTTTGGATGGGTTATTGTTAAGTATTTGCCCTCTTTCTCCGTAAGGATATTCTCTGCAACTCCTTTTTTAATGTACTTATCGAATAATTCCTTTACTCTCTCAGTGGGATTAGAATTTAATTTTCTATATGTCGTTGTGTCAGATAGGATTCTCTCGGATTCCTTCATATATTCTACTTTTGACAGTACCACTATCCCTCCCCCTTTGTCCGCTGGTTTTATTACCAGTTCTTTGTTCTTCTGTAGTTTTTCCAGTATTTTCTTTTCTTTTATCGACATGTTGTGCTGAAGTTTGTTCAACTTTTTCATTTTGTTAATTTCTCCCATCACCATAGTCTCAAAGGTTTTCATCTTGTCTGAAGTCATGTGTTTTGGGTAGAAAGTGGATTTCTCTTTCAAATCAGTTTGTACGTACCTTGTACTTTTGTCTATTTCTTCCACACTGGTAGTGCTATATTCTTTTTCATTAAAAAACTTTTTAAGACATAGACTCCTCATAAATTTGTTCATATCTATGTAAAAGTTAAATTTGTTCATTTCAGCGGTTGGAGCAAACTTAAGTCCTTTTTGTAGGACTTGTATTTCTCCTTCTGATAGTGGACTATTTGTGAGGTTGTAGATTCCACTGGAATCTACATTCGTCCCCTCTTTTCTTTGTTTCCCCCTGTTCCTTCCTCCGGTTCTAGTTCTCTTGATCTCTGGCGTTTCCCTGGAGATTCCCACAATATGGGTTCTTCTTGCCATTTGAGTGTTTCTATTGTGGGGTCCTTCTGAAAAACCGGTGGGCATTCTTGTCTTCTCTTGGTGTGTCGTTGTTCTAAAGGGGGTTCTCTTCTGTCTCTACCTCTCTCTTGTAGTGTGTCTACTCTTCTTCCTTCTTCTTTCTCCTGTCTTTGCTGGTCATGTTTCCTATCTCTAGTTACCTGTTTGGGACTGTTGCTTCTACTTTTTCTTTCTTTTCTTCTCCAATCTATTGGTAATTGTCTTTCTCTTCTGTATTTCTGAGTGTCATGTGGTTTTTGGGGGGATTCATCCTGTATCATCCGCCTGCCTTCTTTCACAACATCTCTATAACTCCTATTAGGGTGGTAGTATGTTGAGGTGGATGCTTTTTGGGACTGATGGTATTCTCTGTTGTTGTCCCTATTATACTGGCTACTTATTCTTTGTTCGGAAAGAAATTCCCTTCATCTGTAATTTCAATGGTAATCATAGAGGTATAAATAAGGTTATAAAGAAATATTGGCACGTTCTACATGAAGATCCCATTTTAAAAAATATTTTACCTATCCGACCAAATATAATTTATAGGGGTGCGGCAAACTTTAAAAGAGCCTTGGTCCACAGTAGTGATGGTCCAACTAAGAGCACACACTTTTTAAATCAAAACAAAGGTTTTTACGGATGCGGAACGTGTTTAGCATGCAGGAGCACTAAAAGTAAGAAAAGACACCTAATTGACCTGAAAGAGCACATTAATAAGGATTTTAATATTAGGGACCAGCTAACATGTTTTTCGAAGGGAGTGATCTATGTACTACAATGTCCCTGCAAATTACTATACATAGGGAGGACCATAAGATGCCTGCACATAAGAATTTCAGAACACATACGAAATATTAAAAATGGGGTAGAAACGCACAGTGTGTCCAATCATTTTAAGAGATATCACCAAAAAAATCCAGATAATTTGTTCTTTTGTCCTCTGAAAACAGTTAAAAGAGATTGGAGGGGAGGCGATTTTAACCAAAAAATAGGGAAAGAAGAGATGCAATTCATATATAATTTTAATACTCTTGCACCCCACGGTCTGAATTCTGATTTTGAGGTGTGCCACTTTTTTTAGATGCATGAAAAATGTGTTCTGATTTGCATGTCGTTATAAGCCTCTACAGAATGCAAGGGGTGTGAAGCATTGCCCCTTTAAAAGTGAATAGTAGTTAAAAGACTTTTCTTCATTGTATACCTATTAGTCAGAAAATAGATGGTTTTGGCACATTTTAGTGGTTATTCTTCACACATTTTAAAGCTATTCCTTTCTTCCTTCCTTCACTCCGGTTTAATAGAAGATCAGTACACATTTTTTGAAGATAAAATTACTAATGCGATTTATCTATCTAATTGAGGCTATAAAGATACTGTTTCCACTATACTATAACAAAAGACTATTTCGTATATGAGGAACAGGCATTAAGTCCTGCGAAAGATTGACTTCTGGGGCCAGGAAGTGACGTAGCGAATGAAGTGGAACGCAACAATGCGTTCCAAATGGAAAAAACCCCGAACCCGGAAGTGATTTGGAACGCACAGTGCGTTCCACAACGAAATCCAGCCGGAACCCGGAAGTAAAAGGACGCAATGGAAGAAAAAGCCGCCAGAGAAGATTTTGGACTGCATTACCGATTGACAAAGCCCCACACAGGGGCGAAACGCGTTTCGGACTTTTTGGCCATTGGGCTATTTATTCTTTTAGCAGTTTTTAGCTAAAAGCTTTGCATTATTTGATATGTTATTTTTACATTGAGTGTTTTTATAATCTGCTTTTTAACAAATAAATTAATTGGCTATTTATGCCACTCTCTATACATTTAAGAGCTTGATTTACCTATATATTTTTCCTGGGAAATTGACAACTTTTACCCATCTGGAAATCATCTGGAAATCAAGTGGGAGGAGAGAGCCAGTCAGGAGAGGGACATCCTTCCCAAAAAACGTCCCAAGGCGATACCAGTGAGAGCCACACGTCATTGGCTCCACGTTTGTGAGTACCTCATTTGAGAATTCTGCACTGTTCAGCTATACAAACTCTATTACACTATTGTGTGTGTTATATTTATTTTTTACAGACATATCCGGAAGTGTGATTTACCATCTTTTGTATGTATTCATTTATGTTATATTGAGTGGTGTGAGGGGTTTTCCCACTCAGGTGGTTTGTAGCACTTCAGCTACCACACTTGTTTTCATTGTTTATACCGTATACTTTCTCTATTTATACTACATTACTTTAATTCCCCTCTGTATACATTAACAATGTCATATTTAGAAGATAGGAACTATACAGTTAATAACATAGACCACATGTTTTCTGAAAATGAAGCAGCTACCCCCAGTACAGAATATATCAATTCTGATAAATGTAAGATTAATTTGGAAAAATCCCTTATACGGGAGATGAAGATTAAATGGGAGGTAGCAACCCTAAAGAAATATGTGAAAGAACGGATCACCCCGAGAGGGTTGAGGTTCGAAAAAGACCCTACATTTGATAGGGAAAACGAAAATTTTATGTCAGGATGGAATAAATTACTTGAAGGTTTCTCCTTCAGTGTAATTGGATACATAGTGTCCAGAAGAGAGGAAACACTGTTACAGCTAGATGAAGAAGTTAATATGTGGAAACAGAAACTTAGCGACACCTCCAGTCCAGATACTTTTAATCAAACTGTAAAAGAAATTAAAATAAAAGTAGAAAGAGCTGAAAAAGAAACAGTTGCCATTAAAAGAAAAAAATATCTAAGAGATACTAACGATTATAAAACAGGGAATATCAGGTTTCCAAAAAGAAAAAATAATAGACACAATTATAGTGACCGAAAAAATGAGAACCCCAATCTCTATAAAAGTGCTCCAAAACACAACAGAGAGTATAAAACTCAGGAAGGACAAAACAGACAAAATAGACAGCCAATAGACGACAATATCATGAACAGAAGGACCGAACAAAGAATAAGTAGCCAGTATAATAGGGACAACAACAGAGAATACCATCAGTCCCAAAAAGCATCCACCTCAACATACTACCACCCTAATAGGAGTTATAGAGATGTTGTGAAAGAAGGCAGGCGGATGATACAGGATGAATCCCCCCAAAAACCACATGACACTCAGAAATACAGAAGAGAAAGACAATTACCAATAGATTGGAGAAGAAAAGAAAGAAAAAGTAGAAGCAACAGTCCCAAACAGGTAACTAGAGATAGGAAACATGACCAGCAAAGACAGGAGAAAGAAGAAGGAAGAAGAGTAGACACACTACAAGAGAGAGGTAGAGACAGAAGAGAACCCCCTTTAGAACAACGACACACCAAGAGAAGACAAGAATGCCCACCGGTTTTTCAGAAGGACCCCACAATAGAAACACTCAAATGGCAAGAAGAACCCATATTGTGGGAATCTCCAGGGAAACGCCAGAGATCAAGAGAACTAGAACCGGAGGAAGGAACAGGGGGAAACAAAGAAAAGAGGGGACGAATGTAGATTCCAGTGGAATCTACAACCTCACAAATAGTCCACTATCAGAAGGAGAAATACAAGTCCTACAAAAAGGACTTAAGTTTGCTCCAACCGCTGAAATGAACAAATTTAACTTTTACATAGATATGAACAAATTTATGAGGAGTCTATGTCTTAAAAAGTTTTTTAATGAAAAAGAATATAGCACTACCAGTGTGGAAGAAATAGACAAAAGTACAAGGTACGTACAAACTGATTTGAAAGAGAAATCCACTTTCTACCCAAAACACATGACTTCAGACAAGATGAAAACCTTTGAGACTATGGTGATGGGAGAAATTAACAAAATGAAAAAGTTGAACAAATTTCAGCACAACATGTCGATAAAAGAAAAGAAAATACTGGAAAAACTACAGAAGAACAAAGAACTGGTAATAAAACCAGCGGACAAAGGGGGAGGGATAGTGGTACTGTCGAAAGTAGAATATATGAAGGAATCCGAGAGAATCCTATCTGACACAACGACATATAGAAAATTAAATTCTAATCCCACTGAGAGAGTAAAGGAATTATTCGATAAGTACATTAAAAAAGGAGTTGCAGAGAATATCCTTACGGAGAAAGAGGGCAAATACTTAACAATAACCCATCCAAAAATCCCAGTTTTCTATTATTTGCCAAAGGTACATAAGAATCCAGTTAACCCCCCAGGCCGCCCTATTATCTCCGGTATAGATTCAATATCCTCACGTATTTCCAAAACATCGACATACTACTACAACCCATAGTTATCAAAACACAAGCTCATCTGAAAGATACCATTCACACCTTGCAAATTTTGGAATCAATACAATGGAAAGATGGCTACCGTTTAGCCACAAGTGATGTCACGTCATTATATACTGTGATTCCGCATGAGAAAGGGATAAAAGCAGTTGAATACTTTTTAATTAAAGCCGATTTTAAGAGAGAACAAATAGATTTTATTATGGAAGGAATCTACCTCATTTTAACAAATAATTTTTTTTGGTACAATGAAACTTTTTATCTCCAAGTCCGAGGCACAGCTATGGGCACCAAATTCGCACCCAGTTATGCGAACCTTTTTATGGCATATTGGGAGGAACATTTTATTTTTTCATGCCAACCCTGGGTGTCGAATTTGGTGTCATACCATCGATACATCGACGACATCTTGTTCATTTGGGATGGCCCTGCAGAGTTTTTAGAGAATTTTATATTTTATCTCAACGATAATGAATGGGGGATTTTACTAACCACTAGCCACAACCAGACAGAAATACAATTTTTAGACTTACAAATTTTTATAGAAGATGCCCAGATTAAAACTAGAAATTATTTTAAAGAAGTGGACGCAAACGGGTATATAGAGAAATCGAGTTGCCACCACAGGCCTTGGTTAAACAATGCACCAAAAGGGCAATTCCTCAGAATCAGACGGAATTGCACCAACGAGGATGATTATATAGCACAGGCAGAAAGAATAAAAGTACAGTTTGAAGATAAAGGGTATGAGAAAACAACTTTGGAGAAAGACATAGAAGATGTCAAAAAAATAACAAGAAAAAAACTTCTGACATATAAACCAAAATCTAACAAACAAACACACTCCAAAGAAATTCCCTTCATCTGTAATTTCAATGGTAATCATAGAGGTATAAATAAGGTTATAAAGAAATATTGGCACGTTCTACATGAAGATCCCATTTTAAAAAATATTTTACCTATCCGACCAAATATAATTTATAGGGGTGCGGCAAACTTTAAAAGAGCCTTGGTCCACAGTAGTGATGGTCCAACTAAGAGCACACACTTTTTAAATCAAAACAAAGGTTTTTACGGATGCGGAACGTGTTTAGCATGCAGGAGCACTAAAAGTAAGAAAAGACACCTAATTGACCTGAAAGAGCACATTAATAAGGATTTTAATATTAGGGACCAGCTAACATGTTTTTCGAAGGGAGTGATCTATGTACTACAATGTCCCTGCAAATTACTATACATAGGGAGGACCATAAGATGCCTGCACATAAGAATTTCAGAACACATACGAAATATTAAAAATGGGGTAGAAACGCACAGTGTGTCCAATCATTTTAAGAGATATCACCAAAAAAATCCAGATAATTTGTTCTTTTGTCCTCTGAAAACAGTTAAAAGAGATTGGAGGGGAGGCGATTTTAACCAAAAAATAGGGAAAGAAGAGATGCAATTCATATATAATTTTAATACTCTTGCACCCCACGGTCTGAATTCTGATTTTGAGGTGTGCCACTTTTTTTAGATGCATGAAAAATGTGTTCTGATTTGCATGTCGTTATAAGCCTCTACAGAATGCAAGGGGTGTGAAGCATTGCCCCTTTAAAAGTGAATAGTAGTTAAAAGACTTTTCTTCATTGTATACCTATTAGTCAGAAAATAGATGGTTTTGGCACATTTTAGTGGTTATTCTTCACACATTTTAAAGCTATTCCTTTCTTCCTTCCTTCACTCCGGTTTAATAGAAGATCAGTACACATTTTTTGAAGATAAAATTACTAATGCGATTTATCTATCTAATTGAGGCTATAAAGATACTGTTTCCACTATACTATAACAAAAGACTATTTCGTATATGAGGAACAGGCATTAAGTGCTGCGAAAGATTGACTTCTGGGGCCAGGAAGTGACGTAGCGAATGAAGTGGAACGCAACAATGCGTTCCAAATGGAAAAAACCCCGAACCCGGAAGTGATTTGGAACGCACAGTGCGTTCCACAACGAAATCCAGCCGGAACCCGGAAGTAAAAGGACGCAATGGAAGAAAAAGCCGCCAGAGAAGATTTTGGACTGCATTACCGATTGACAAAGCCCCACACAGGGGCGAAACGCGTTTCGGACTTTTTGGCCATTGGGCTATTTATTCTTTTAGCAGTTTTTAGCTAAAAGCTTTGCATTATTTTATATGTTATTTTTACATTGAGTGTTTTTATAATCTGCTTTTTAACAAATAAATTAATTGGCTATTTATGCCACTCTCTATACATTTAAGAGCTTGATTTACCTATATATTTTTCCTGGGAAATTGACAACTTTTACCCATCTGGAAATCATCTGGAAATCAAGTGGGAGGAGAGAGCCAGTCAGGAGAGGGACATCCTTCCCAAAAAACGTCCCAAGGCGATACCAGTGAGAGCCACACGTCATTGGCTCCACGTTTGTGAGTACCTCATTTGAGAATTCTGCACTGTTCAGCTATACAAACTCTATTACACTATTGTGTGTGTTATATTTATTTTTTACAGACATATCCGGAAGTGTGATTTACCATCTTTTGTATGTATTCATTTATGTTATATTGAGTGGTGTGAGGGGTTTTCCCACTCAGGTGGTTTGTAGCACTTCAGCTACCACACTTGTTTTCATTGTTTATACCGTATACTTTCTCTATTTATACTACATTTATTTTATCTTATTTAGATATTTTGTTCCCCTTAATTATGTATCTACTCCATCAATTCACTTTTACATGCCTTTTCTGAATTTGACCAGTGGTGTGCACTAACATGCCAATGATTTACATAGAATCAAAGTAGTTATAATCCAAAAACCTATGCATGCCCATTGTTGATAACTCTGGAATAGACCATTCAGTATCCTTTCAATTGTCATACAGTCAATCCCGGATATATCTTCCTGTCTCTTAGGTGTTGCTGGACCTGGGGCTTTAGGTCCTAAAAACCCCAGGTGAATGTCTCTTTCCAAAATTTCTCCTCAGTTGATGGAGACTAGCAGGTGTTTATTAGTGTATTTTTTATTTATTTTTTAATTTTATAATCAGGTAGCTGCTTCTTAATGCAACCACCAATTGTAAAAAGAATGATGAATACTATGATGATTAGGTGGATTGGGTGAAGTCGCCCAGGTGGCTCTCAGTAAGGGGTGCTCGTGAACAGCGCTTTGCATACAACACTCTCACAGGTAGTGTGGTGAGAGTGCATTAAATACCAGTCTGCATGACATGTGCTTGTTCCCAGCTTTAGTTTAGATCACGGAGAGCTTCAGCAGTATGCTGTTCATGGGTTAAGAGGAGGAGACATAACATAGAAAGGTGGTGATATATCCTGAGATATCCACATCTCTCTGTTAGTGTAAGGGGTCATCAGTTTTCCTTTGGGCTTAAACCCCAGATGGTTTTGGAACCTAGCAACAACCCTGCCCTGTCTTAATATTTTATTGTTTATTGATGATTTTTTGCACTTTTAACGTTGGTAATAGGTTCTAAGGATGTTTTTGATCATACCATAAAACCGACAGATCATTTCAATGTCCACAAAGTCATTGGAACAATAATTCATTAATCTTAAATCAAGCTCTAAGAAAACCAAATACATTTTTGGAAATAAAAGGTCAGCTATTCTATTTATATTTAGCAAAAGTAAGCAAACATGTCTCATCTGATTTGAGAGTAATTCATAATATTTAAAACTTATATTTCAGCATTTATATGCATGCTTCTTTTTTTTACATACCCAGTTCTATAATTTTATATAGTTAGATTTACGTAATTTCACTCTGACATCTGAAATGTCTTCTGAAAAAAACACAGTCAGAGCATTTAATGGAAATGAATGTTCATTTGCCAATGATCATCTTGTTTCCTCACAAGTTGGCAGAGGGATACATTAGAACAAAAGGAATCATGGGAAAATTAAGTGAATTTGCATAAACAGCAAAGAAATTTCAAGATCAATAATGCAAACTCTCAGAGAGCATTACTCAGTTAGTTGATGTGAGTTTCCTTTTAATGGATACAATTTTGTTTTTTATTTCACAAAATTATATACCTCCACAAAGTTCTACCTAGTTTTTTGTTATAAAGTACTTTTGATTTTGAATTGTTATTAATGTAAATATAAGTATCCTGCAATATATTTATCAGAAAAGAGAAGATTTTAGCAGTTGGTTATTTAAAGACAGAAGAAAAAAAGGAGGAAAGAGAAAAAAAGTTGAGGTGAGAAAATTGCAGATTTCTCAAAGGTGGTTATTAGCCATCACAGGTTGTGTGATGAAGGGAGAGACAGGACATATTGTTTCAATCTTTAAAAAATAAGTTATTATTAAATAATTTGTGTAACCCATAGAAACTCAAGCAATCCATGTAAATTGTTCTTCTCAAACACATTGTAAACTCTCAATGGAAGGTCATGGGTAACATAGTTGAGAGGGTTATGCTGAAGTCTAGTATGGTAGAATCTGATGCCAAACATTCAGTGGCTTTGCTTTGTGAACGGGTGGCATGGTCTGTATACCAGACAGACAGAACAGAGATGCCAGAGAGATAGAAATGCCAGCTTGCCCAACTTTAACCCATAGTTTTTTGGCGGATGTAGCTGTCAGGGTACTCACCTGTGAGACAGACGGCCAGACGTGGTCGCCCCTGGAATTCCCAACAGGGGACTTGAACCGGGGTACTTATCCATCCCAGTCCTGCTCTCTGCCTCTGAGCCACAGCAGCTTTTCCAGAGACTACTGATTCCGGTCTTGTTATTCCTGGCTTGGCTACTACACCGGGGGCTGCACCTTGACTGGTCTGTATCTCACCTGACTCTGATCTTCATCAGCAGGGTATTTAAACCCAGCCTCGCCCTGCACTCATTGTCAAGTCTTTGATCTTTGTTCCTGTGTCGTACCAGTGTTCCTGTTTATTCTGCTTCGTGTATTTGACCTCGGCTTGTGACTCGTTTATTCTACCTCTGGCATCCTTTGACCTCGGCTATCCCTCGACTATCCTGCTGGTTCTGTCCTTGCCTGTCCTGCGAATTTGGTACTGCATCCTGCACAGCCCCCGTGCACAGACCCACAGGCCAGGTGAATTCTTACCTGACCACCTCGGTCTGTGGCTATCTGCAAGGGTGAGCGTCATATCTGCGCTACAGACTCCCAACTCAGGTAAGACCCTGACAAAAGACTTGACCAATATGGAGTCCGCAGAAATGTGCTCACCCTCACTCCAGCAAGTGTCCAGCCTGGCCCAGATTGTTTCGGAGTTGCAGCAGGAACTTTTATCTCTTAAAGGCGCAGTACATCCAGCTCCGGAACCCTTTGTCATCATGCCCGACAGATTTGATGGTAACTACACGTCCTTCCAGTCATTCAGGATGGATTGCGAGGTATTGTTCTCTTTAAAGCCTCGAACTTACGCCACGGATTTCATCAGGGTCAGAGCGGCTATCAACCTGTTGTCTGGACGCATTAAAGCTTGGTCTTACCAAATGTTGCAGAGGAAGAGTCCTGTCCTTGTCAGCTGGGAGTCCTTTATTATTGCTTTGGACTCACAATGCAGGATCACTAAGCCCAAGCCAGCTCCACCTACTAAAAAATCGCGGAGTCTACGTCACCACACCCCAGTGATACCCTCTTATGATCCAGTTCCCAGGAGAACTCCAGAGGTATCCTGTGTTCAACTTGATCCTGAGGAGCCTATGCAAATTGGACGTGTCCACTGCAAAGTCACACCGGGAGAGAGGGACCGAAGGAGAAGCCATGGTCTGTGCTTTTACTGTGGAGAAGGTGGACACTTCATCACGCTTTGTCCTGTTCGCCCTCCTAGACCTCCTGCTCCAGAGTCGTCTGCCTTTACTACCAAAGTTGCTTCCTGTATTACCACCACTACTTCCTGCCCACTTGAAAAGGATTTACCTAAGGATTGTGTCATTGCTTCTAATGGCACTACGGTCTGTAAAAAAGACTTGGAAGTGTTCGAAAAAGCACTGCTAGCTGCGAGCACTGTCCCTCCCGAAGTTGTGGAAGTTTTTGTCACCCCTACCCGGAACCTAGACCGATCGTCAGCTGTACCAGAAGCTGGTACTGGGAAATCCCGAGCTAATCAGGGATCCCATACTGAGGACTTTCACTATGGGGACTCGACGGATTCTGAGAGTGACTCTGGTGAGACGGATTACTTCAATGAGGAGCCCGCTTACGCCCAGAGGTCGTTTTTGAAGGGGGAGGTACTGTCAGGGTACTCACCTGTGAGACAGACGGCCAGACGTGGTCGCCCCTGGAATTCCCAACAGGGGACTTGAACCGGGGTACTTATCCATCCCAGTCCTGCTCTCTGCCTCTGAGCCACAGCAGCTTTTCCAGAGACTACTGATTCCGGTCTTGTTATTCCTGGCTTGGCTACTACACCGGGGGCTGCACCTTGACTGGTCTGTATCTCACCTGACTCTGATCTTCATCAGCAGGGTATTTAAACCCAGCCTCGCCCTGCACTCATTGTCAAGTCTTTGATCTTTGTTCCTGTGTCGTACCAGTGTTCCTGTTTATTCTGCTTCGTGTATTTGACCTCGGCTTGTGACTCGTTTATTCTACCTCTGGCATCCTTTGACCTCGGCTATCCCTCGACTATCCTGCTGGTTCTGTCCTTGCCTGTCCTGCGAATTTGGTACTGCATCCTGCACAGCCCCCGTGCACAGACCCACAGGCCAGGTGAATTCTTACCTGACCACCTCGGTCTGTGGCTATCTGCAAGGGTGAGCGTCATATCTGCGCTACAGACTCCCAACTCAGGTAAGACCCTGACAGTAGCATACCATTCCAAAATCCAGAAGATAGTCAGAGAGCCAGTCCACTTTAAAGAATTAAATTTAAGCCCACTTCTGAACAGGAAATGGCTTGTCATGGGTTGTGAAGAATGAAGGAAGCAAAGAGATCTGCAAAGTATAACGCTAATAAAAAATCATAGGATGAATATACATCTTTATGACACTCATACTTTCCAGCCACAAGACATGTAGAAGTGCCCAAGTGGGCAATTATCTTTATCCATGCAAACCAATAGAATATTTCAAATGTATTGCATTTTCCTAGAATTGCTTATGTTTTAGTTTGATAAATCTGCTCGTTAATTTGTTTAGTGTTATTTTACAAGCTTCCTGAGGATGCGGCCATATGGTTAGAGCATCAGAGCTCAAGTCAAATTCAGACCAGGTGTGCACATTAAGGAGGAAGATAAGCACAGTCCTCCTATATGACTGTGATGACCTCTGTAAACAGATTGCAAGTACATTAATACTGAATCTCCCAGAACTAAATTACTCTCTTACCAGAAAGCAGAAGATTTTGCTACTTAGTATAACTACAACTTCATGGGGATGGTGTGTCCAATGATCTGCAACTGTAGGAGTTAAATAAACTTCCTAGAGGCACAATTACCTGTTTCTGTTTGGTACCATGCAAATTATTGAGCAATAAACACTTGACTCCTTACCTAGTAAGGCATTTTCTACTAGATAAACATGGCCAGAGCTTGAAACTGTATTTTGGAGGGAGTAGCAAGATAATTTACTATTATTTTTAATGCATTTTGTTAACAAAGATGCTCTCACAGCTTATATTGTCTACAGCTACCGGCAATTAACAAAATCAAACTAGAGACACTGTGGAAGAAGGATAGAATGCATCTAAGTGAAGTTGGTTTCCGTATGCTGCCCTATGCCCCCTCCTTCGTGCGTTCTACATTCATGAGTGGTTAAAGTGGCACTGTCATGCCGAACCCACCTTTCTCCTATTATTTCCTATTCTCTTCCTTCTCAGAATCTGTTCTTTTTCATTTCTGATCTAGTTTTCTTTAAAACATAAGACAAAGTTGGGACTACTTTGTCTGAAGTATTTTTCCTATGCTTGACTTTCTTTGACCAAAGGAGGAATTAAGCTCCTGATTGGGTCAGAGAAAGTCAGGCGTAGGAAAAATACATAAGACAGAGTAGTCCCTACTTTGTCTTATGTTTTAACCCCTTAAGGACCAAACTTCTGGAATAAAATGGAATCATGACGTGTCACACAGTCATGTGTCCTTAAGGGGTTAAAGTACACTAGGTCAGAAATAAAAAAAGGACCGATTGTGAAAGAGAAAGAGAAGAGCAAACAATAGGAGAAAGGTAAATTTGGTATGACAGTGCAGCGTTAAAGGGACACTATAGTCACCAAAACAAGTTCAGCTTTATGAAGCAGTTTTGGTGTATAGATCATGCCTCTGCAGGCTCACAGCTCAATTATCCACCATTTAGGAGTTAAATCACTTTGTTTATGCAGCCCTAGCCACACCTCCCTGCATGTGACTTACACAGCCTTCCTAAACACTTCCTGTAAAGTGACATCTAGTGTTTATACTTCCTTTATTGCAAATTCTGTTTAATTTAGAATTTATTATCTCCTGCTCTGTTAATAGCTTGCTACGCAATGTATGAGCTTTCTGTGTGTGCATAAAGTTCAAATTTTAGAGCAGGAGATAAAAACTTTAAAAGTAAGTTACATCTGATTGAAAATGAAACCTTGTTTTTTTTCATGCAGGCTGTGTCAGTCACAGCCAGGGGAGATGTGGCTGGGGCTGCATAAACAGTAACAAACATGATTTAACTCCAGAATTGAGCAGTGGGACTTCAGAGGCATGATCCATACACTAAAACTGCTTCATTAAGCTAACGTTGTTTTGGCGACTATAGTGTCCCTTTAAGTGTGGGAGAAAGCAGTTCCAAGGGGAAGAGGAGGGGGTTGTTCATGAATCTGAGGCTTAGGGAGTATACATTGTGGCTGGACTAAGGGAAACAGATATAACAAGTCTTGTTGCATGAGGGTTGTTATTTTTCAGTACAAGATTCCTTATTGCTAAATTAAAGTAATGAAAAATATCACTTTATAACCTAAAAGATCAACCATGTTCCTTTTTGGAATCACTAAATCTATACGAGCCATTTTAACATTTTAGGATTGTGATTTTGGCAGTGCAACCTATTTCAATGGAACAAAAACTAAAATGTACTAAGTCATAAATATCTAACGCAAACCAAAATCTATAATCCTAAACATATTCCGAAGCATCGAAACTGTCCCAAAAAAAAGAATTTCATGGTTGCCGAAGACTACAATATACAGCCTCATTATTGCCTTAAGTGAACAGATAGGGATATGGACCAGAAAGCTAGTGTTCAAAAGCTATGATAA
The DNA here is from genome assembly GCF_036172605.1 of Pelobates fuscus. NCBI lineage: Eukaryota > Metazoa > Chordata > Amphibia > Anura > Pelobatidae > Pelobates > Pelobates fuscus. Next base: position 33,642,456 of record NC_086326.1, read on the forward strand.
AAACCATGTGAAATATAATTTATTCCTGTATTTAAAAAAGAATAATGCAGCTATGATTTGGAAATGTAGATTAAGTGTTCTTGTTTTTGTTGTTTTCTTTCAAATCAACGTACTTTTTTATTTCTAGAACACAAAGATCTATTCATTCATGAATTCATTATTTAACTGTGGCAGGGCAGCATGACACCTTCCAACAGACAATGCACAATCCCACGTATCTGATGCTATTGTATTATGTATTGTTTGCAAGGTACTTGACTGTATAGCTGTGTTTCAGGGCTTGGGAGACCAGCATACGAGAGCTTGATTTATTATCCCTACGATTGTAATCAAAACACTCGGATGAAAAGAGCACATTAGGCTGTGTGATGTAAAGTATATCGAATATATATAATTTTCATGTGAAGGAAATGTGTCAGGAGGCACATAGACAATGCTGTTCACAAATACAACTTAAATCGTACAACCAATTAACATTCAGTGTGTCGTGATTACATGGAAATGATTTCCTGGAGATTTAAGACAATGATCCCACTAAATAATTCAGTTCTTTTCATTTATTTCTGTATATTATTAATAAATATAATTACATATTGCAAACAAAAATATACATTTATTAAACATTTTTGAAATATTTTGTAAGTCCAAACAAATTATACTTAAGAGATGGTTTTGTTTAAAGGGCACTCCAATTTTAGGAGGTCAAATACATATTTCTAACATTAGAGTTAACTCCTGCCAATGTAGATTAACAGACCCCACTGCCAGAGTAAATTAGAGAACTTTTACGTACCGACAATGCCATGCTGTGCCAGTCTTGCCTCAGACCACTTCATCCCTGGCTGAGATCATCATTATTGATGATCTTAGTGTCATGCTGTAATACCCTAACATGCAGGATTCAGGACAGCAAGGGACAAGACAGGCAAAAACCATATAACTGGGCCTTAGAATGGATGGACTTAACGTAAGACAAGAAAAAGCATAGTCAGGAATGACTTCCGAGGTCACGGTATCAGAGAGACAGTGAAAATGAAAACTAGCTAGGTTAAGGAACACGGTAATCAGTCAGACAGGCAAACAACACAGGAGAGGGCTAAAGATAAACACATATAATACAAAATCTCCAGGAACGCACTAAAGGGTACTGGGACAGAAACCACAATAGGTCACAGTGTGTACTAGGCAAGTTTAAATACCCTATCTTTAACTTGAGATTGGTCCACGTCATGCCTACAACCCCAAAACATGTGTGAATGACCTGAACCAATGGGAGCCTGAAACTATTTATGGCTCCTATTTCCCCTTTAAGAGCGTGCTCGAGCCTCGAGCTGCAGTCTTAATTACACATGGTGAGCCGCGCAGCCATTCATTACAGTTGGCACATGCGGCATGCTCAGAATGCACAGTGATCAAGCTACACTCAGCTCCTGTAGATGCAGGTGTGCTTGAGCCGCACGCAGCTAGAGCAGAGGACCCCGACTGGCTCAGGGCACAGGTAAGTACCGCTACACTTAGCAATCCAATCCTTTTCCATAGAGAAGGGGGACTTCCTGTGTATGTTTTGCCAAACACTGCTCTGCACCAATCAGCATCTCCTCAAACATATGCTTTATTTCAATGCATCTCTGTATAGTGCGTTTAGTGTCTTCATGCTAAGTGTGAGGAGGACGAATGTGGTTCCTGCAAACAGGAAATTCGTATAGTGGCTCTTTGGCTAACAGTCACTGGAGGTGTCCTTGGGGACACAGCCACACACTGTGCACACTGTGTGAAAAGGCAGTGCATACAGTGTTGGGACTGAAGAAATTCCTGGGCAGCCACCACTAGTTGTGCCTGCTGTCCTTAAATCAACACCTCGCCCTTTAGTGATATGCCAATAATGGAATTGGGGAGAGAGAAGTGTTCTCCCTGGACATGGAAGCACTTGAAGCTGTCTTAGATTAGGAGCACCACACTTATAGCCCCAATCACAACATGCAACCCTCTTTTAAAGCATTTCTCACTGTGCAGTACAGGAATTGATGTGCCTGTTGAAATAATATTCAGATAAAGTAATATATGTATGTGTGGTGAAAGCCACTCCACCACTGGGGTTTGGAAGGGACTACATGCCAGCCTTCTGTGACTATGGCCCATTTAATTTATTGTGGTTGGTTGAACTCCTAAACAGTAGAAGTGGCCTCCATTCGACATTCGAACACGTGGTGGCAGCCATCTTGCTTGCATGGACCAAAACCGTGAATAGACTTCAGGGGGACTTAGCCGCGAATGCCCTGGAACTATTTTCGGCATGAAAACCCAGTGGTTCCCGGTCAGTCCTTAGCCGCAATTCTATAGAACTGTTTTGGGCATGAAATCCTGCGTTCGCCTGGGCAAAACTATGACTGAATTTTTGAACATCTGATCTGGGTGATTTTTGGATATGCTGGTCACCCAGATCAGGGCTATCACGGGATGTAAGATGGGGATATGTTGTGTTTTGGGGTACTTATTGGACTTAAATAAAAATGTGTGTTTTTTCTGCCTGGGGATAATTAAGTTAATGCTTTATCTGCCTTAATTATATCACATGAAGAGGGGAGGGAGTGTGTACTGTATGTGGGAGTGTCATTCATTGTTATATTGTTTTTATTGGCTTGTACACTTTGTGTCCCTGTGCCAAAAAGGTCCACCTGGGCGTCACCCTTTTGGGAAACTTGCATAAAAGGCCAGTGTGCCTCCATTAAAATTGAGTTCCTGCATGACCCTCAACACGTAGTTTTGTCTCGTGATTGGAGGGGAACTTCTATAATCACACTGGGGATTGCTATACTCTATATACTCCCCTGGGTTCTAATCACTTAGCTCTTTTAAGAGCTGTTCCTGTTACGCTCTCCTGAAGGAGAGGTCTTTCCCACACGGTCCTGGATGTCAGAGGTTTATCCAGGGTGGAAGGAAGATGGCGAGATTCCAGTTAAGCTACGGCGGTTGTGGAGTCTGCGGTGGTTGTGGTGCCCTGTGCGGTGCTTATGATCCTCGGCGTCAGCTAGTAAGCATCCGTTAAAAGAGGTACCCAGTCAGGGTGCCAGGTGATCCATTATGTTACAAATATACTCATACATTGTAAACTATGTACATACTGTGTTTGTGTATTATTTTCTGCATAAAAAATAATTTTAAAAAAATGAAAAAAATAAATGCATAAAAAAATACACATTCAGAGTAAGAAAGAAATTAAATGATGATAGATGTGATGTGTAGAGTGTTTCCTGGAAAAAGAAGAAGCTGAATGTAAATGATGCTGGCCAGCAATGTCAGGCATCTGACCATGATAAATAACATCAGGTTAGGGAGGCAGGAGAATGCGTTTCAGTAGTAATGTGCTGATTTCTCTGTATCTGCAGAGTGAGAAGTCAATCTGTGTCAGAATCACACTTCGTCAATCCCCTGTAAACATCCACAAGTGAGAAGACTAAGCTGGTAATCCATTTATAGTCCCTGAAAACAAATGTAAAACGTGATTCTTACCGTCAGGACGTTTAACGTTTATTCAATTATTTTAATTCAAGAACGAATCCTCATTTTCGTCTTTTTTTAGGGTAATTTTAATGTACTGCAGTGTCATTTTATCATATCTTGTTTATTGTAATATCTATTGCATTTAAAATTTTATATTTTCTGACTCTAAAAAGTCAGCTGCATATAGAGATACAAAGCTATTTTTTCTGCAATTTTTCACAGGCACAACGACAACATAAGCTAAATGATATCCTTTTTGTACCAATAATACATCATTTAAATGAGTGCCATGAAAATACTTAGACAAGTTTGGCCCAGTTTACAATTCCTTGCCCACTCATTTATCCGTCTCTGGGTGCCAAGTTTAATTCCCATTAACATTTCATTCACTCTCAGAAAAATCAAGTTGATTGTGGTTTATTTACATAAGGGAGTATTTTTAGTGGGTTTTTTTATGCTTTTTGTTTTGTTTTGTTTTTTAACAGAGGCAGCTAAATATGGTACAATATTGCACAATATCTATTAAGCATTTATATGAACCACAATTTATGGAGCTATTCACAATGGGACAATGGTACAACTTGAGACAGACTTTTTAAAAATCGTTTAAATTAGCCCAAAAAAAATCTCCATGGGCAAATCTGTACGCTCTAGTATAGAAAGGTTTAGAAAGGTTGTCAGCAAAGTTGGTGAATTAAGGATGTTCCAGGCTTCAAATTTCCACCAATATAACTGCCAATCTTCGTCTGCCATTGGATTTTAACGTCTCCCATGAAAGAGTAACACTAAGTAATTCCAGGTTTCTATCCTAGATGGAAAAAAATACCATCCATTTCGATGGAGTCCCTAATTAAATCAAGTCTGCATTGGCTTTACCTGGTTATTCACTATATGTCAACGTGGATATATTTGTTTTATTGTGTGTGCTTGCATCTTATTTAGACTGTGTGTCATTTACAGGAAGATGGTGCAAAGAAAATGCTATCGAATATGTGATTACAACTACATGAAACTCACCGGTCACAATTAAAAATAACACCAATGTAAAAGTGACATGATGATAACCCCCAGATAAAATCTGCCATGTTGGAGTGGGACGGGACTGCTGTGGATTTATTGATATGACTAGTTTGACCTGCCAGAGTTTCAGTTCATGATGCTAGTGAACTTGCCTGATCATTCATCATGTAGGTTTTTCTCTTATATGAATTTACAGCACACACCAGCTAAATATGATATGTGTAGTTTTAGCAGAATAACGTGCTAACACAAAATAACAAAATAACAGGAAGCAGTTGACTAGCCCCGGAAATATTTCCCCAAGAGACCATCTCGATAGACACATAACATCAAACTTGGCTCTGCTGTACACAGATCAGGATCATAATAGGGGAACGACCGAACAACACGTCCCCGACCACCTGACATGAAATAGAGCCAAAGTGTTGGACACTTGGAAGGTGACCAGGCTTTGGCCATAAGTACATACATTCCCACTGACCTGGAAAGGGTATAAAGCGGGCACACAAGTAGGATAATGAGCTTATCTGACTATTACTTAAATGTCATGTACTAGAACTACCTACTGACAATAGTTATGACACATATATCCCAAACTCACATCCAACCATAACCCTAGTAATTGCAATTATATAACCCAACACACAGGACTTAAGGCAACTCATATTTCCAAGTGGTAGTGACAGATATGAAGTATACAGCATATTATCAGTCCTATGGTTGGCTGGACTTAATACATTGCCATTAATAAGGTGATGCATGCCTACAAACAGGAGAAGAATAGTGAAGGATAAGTTGAGATTTAGGGTAACAGAATGGCAAAATGCCAAAGTCTAGGAAAGCAGAAATTTGAAGTTAAGTATGAGCAAAATCCAAACCCACAATCATTATGAAATAAAAAAGCATACTCGGGTAAACAAGGACCAAGACAGGGCAATTAATCATCTAAGTAGTGCATTTAAATAGACATTACAGAAAGCTTAAAAACTACTGTAAAAATTGGGATCTTCGAATGTGTGGTCACAGTGTCATACCAATGACGTTGCAATGGGCTTTTTTGGAATTGATGTACAGCCTGTGGTTCTTAAGGTTTGCAGAAGTGTAGAATCTGACATCAGAACTGTCAAAGAATTTAATATGCACAGTCACACCGGACCAGACAAAGACATGGATCAGAAATATGTTGTTAATTAAGTAAGGTTGTTGGTAAGTGTTGTGATCCTATCTTGTAATTTGTGAGAAGACTCAATTGATACGTCCTTTCAAAGGATAACTAAATAACTAAATTCACTTGGGGGCAGTCATCAAGTGTTAGATACTTTTTTCCAACAGAGGTAATTATTACTAATTGTTTTTATTTCATCTTCACTTTCAATCAAGGCAAACCAACACATTGGGAGAAACAAAAACAAATTTTGTAGAATATATATATATATATATATATATATATATATATATATATTTTTTTTTTTTTTATTTGGACTCAATTGACTTTTTAAAGAGTTACTTCAACCATCATAACCACTAGAACATGCTGTAGCGGTTATGATGTGAGGTGTACCCTGCCGCTGTTCAGCGATAATGGAACAAATCACTGAAGTGGCCATGGTGCCTAGAGTAACCCTTTAATAAAAGAGAAAATAGCATGAATTCATACCAATAAGCATAAGTAAAGTCCCACTGTGCAAAATACCTTTTCCCTTAAAGTCTAAAATCTTAAAATCGCATGGCTCCTTGCATGCGTCAATAGGGAAATAAATGAAAGGGGATCAGATGCAGCACTAAAGGAACACATTTTCAACCATTTCATAAGAAGAGCACTAAAAGTGGAGGTTTATTAGTGACTAAGTGATTAGAATTGGGATGTGTGTGGGTTGAAGGACCAGGAAGAGCAACATTTAAATGCTAATGGGGGTGTGGAGTTGAGCTTTTCATGATTATAATGCATTTATACTGTGCTTTCTGTATAAAAAAAAATGCATTTGAAGTTGTGTTATAAACATCAGCAACATAAATGTATAGAACAAACCTAGTACATGGCAATTTTCTTTGATATCTTTCTTTGATCATTTATTCTTTTGGTGAATTGCAGTATATTTAAGTCTTTATTTATTCAAAAATAAAGTGATAATGATAAAAGAGGAGAGCTTTTCTTGCTGTTCTCTCTGAGGATAGCTGTCTTCTGAACTTTCAGGGTTATTTTTTGAAGTATGAATTGCTGGCTGTTTAAAGTGAATTTTTAGGCCAACATAGACAAATGACAAACTGACCTAGAATATGGCACAAGGGTATAAAGCGGGCACACAAGTAGGATGATGAGCTTACCTGACTATTACTTGAACATCATGTACTAGAACTACCTACTGACAATAGTTATGACACATGTATCCCAAACTCGCTTCCAACCATAACCCTAGTAATTGCGGGAGGTATTACGCAGAAGACAGTTTAAGCATAGAATTAGGCGTGAGAGGGCATGAGAAGGCTAATGTTTGGATATAGGCTATTTATTAAGGAAATGGAACTCTCCAGCCTAAACCTACACTAACAAATCGGTGGGGTGCCGCAGACCAGCGACTTAAGAATGGCGAGCATAACTTAATGTAATAACTGTTAGACAGGCAGAAGGTAGGGACAACTCATACTGTTGTTTAATACTTAAACATGAACCTCAACATACTCATACCAAATTGTTTCTCTGACCCAACGTATACCGAGTTTAATGCTGACGAGTTTAATGCTATTTCTATATACATGTAGAAGCTTGCTGTGCCCTTTAACACACTGTGCCCAACGGAAGGTGCAACTCTACGATTTTGCATGGGATAACAGAGATTTGTACAATGAAAAATAAAGATAGTCAAAAAATATATAAATAAACAACTTGGTTAAAGGGATGATGGGGGAGGGGAGCAACAGTTGAGGGACTTATTGATAACAGCCTTACCACAGAAGATATGACGATACAATTCAAACTTATTGTGTATATTATTTAGACATGAGTTTGTGACCATTTCTTAAGATATGATTTTTTTCTTTTTTTTTTCTTAAAGGTATACACAACATTGGATGTTCAAGGATATGTAAAAATATGGTATAAATATATATTCCTTGTTTGCACTATTAAGTTTTGTGCAAATATTTAAGCACTTCACTGATTTTGGTACAAAAAAAATCTGTCTTTGATGGGATTTTTTGGAGATTAACTTTTTTAGCACAGTCAATCGATATAACACTTGCACCTTAATAAGTGCTCATATACATCAACTGTGTCAGTTCTTCTGATAGTTTACAATGTACAACAAAAAGAAAAAAAGAGCAAATAAAGATTGTCAAAAAAGAAATAGAAAAGGAAAAGGGCAAGGGTAGGCTTACTATAAAGTTGAATTACATCTAACACCCATTTATTATGCTCTGTTCGTATTTTCTGTTAACCCTATTGCCCAATATTTCATATTATTGACTTCCTTTCTGTACGGAATGTGAGAAAATGAAATTGAACTGTTGAGAACTGTTGCATACTGTAACAAAATAAAGATTGTCAAACAATAAAAGAATGTTGCAAACTGGGCAACAAGGGGAATTTAAGCAGGAATATAGTACAAGATTAGACAGCGTCCTTTTCAAATGATAGAACCCCCAACTCTATTATCCATTGTACTAGATAGTTAATAGGGCTAATTTATTAATAGAGTTTGTAGTAGAGTTAAAAGCCTTATTTAATAAAGTGTTCATGTTTATCAAACCGTTTACAAAATATATGTGCAAATTGGTGAAAAAGCTATGTTAAAAAACGTATTTTTCCTAAACTTCCTAAGTCCATTTTTTTTTTACTGATTTATTAGCTAACCTAGCATTGTGGAGACAATCACTACATGAGTAAAAGCAAGTCAGGATAATTCATGTGGCTGTAAATAAGGTAACAAATGCATACCTTGTGTACAGGTATTTTATTCTAGTAGTTAAGTCTTCACTGATATATTTGCCTAGGAACCCCAGGGTTTGGGAATATGCTGTATTTACCAGATGTGACAAAACCATGTTATTAATGTTTCATTCTACAGCTCATGAGTCAGGATCTTAAGCTGATTTTTAATGTTACGTTCCACAAATGCTGATCTATCATGTCATAATAGCAAAATTAACTTCCTTGTGCTGTGATCCATTTATGTGAAGCTAAGTAAGATTACTTGCCTTTTTATATTATTATTATTTTTTTATACTAAAACCTCTTCATGCAGCATTTGCAGCATTGCAAGCTGAATTTGCTTTCTAGACTACTTAAAGGAATACCCCAAATGTGCTGTAGTGGTTTAGTTGTCAGAAGTGCTAATGATTTGACTTCTTACCTGTGGTACGCTGAGCCAGGAACTCCTGCTAGGATTTTCTTTTAGCTTTCTTATGCTAAGCCCTGCCCTGCAGGGTCAGTTTATTGGCTTAGAGCATCAACTGATAGTTTTTAGCTAATAAGATAAGACTTGCAATGCTACGCTTAGTGCAAAGCCGAGAGCTTCTGGTTCTCATTGAGGCAGGAATGGTGCCACAATCATATTCCTTTTAATACTTACCCCAAAAAATAGACTTGTTTAGGATGTATCTGTGTCGTCTTACTCATTGAATAAGACTTTACAGGTAAATCCTAGACAAATCAATTTTGGGGGTATGGATTAAAAGGAATTTGATTGGTCCAAACAAATATTTACACTAGTCTACTATTTACCCTAAAAGTGATGTATTTTTGTAACAAGGAATCACAGAGGTAAATTATCAGGGCTCCACATTTTCATCTGCCACTAGACATTGCAGAGTGAAAGTTCAGCCCTGGCAAGTAGCACACTCACCTTCCTGTTGAGTGTGTCATGGACTCTTCATACTTGCAGTGGCAGGTAACTTTTAAGGTCTGGCTAGTAGCTTTGGACTAGACATTTTAGGCCATGAAATATTTTAACAATATTTGCTTTATTAAATTCTATAAATGATTATTTTGCCTTTTTACTTTCTTAAATGGTCATTAACTTTGTAATTAGTCGTTGTTAGGTCATGTAGATCAAATATCTTGTGGGACAATTTCAATTTATAATTCAAGTCTTTCCATTGGTCAATTAATCTCTGTTCTGCTTCCTTTCAGTCAATAAGTGAACCAAAAAATATATAAAACGTGAATTATATTTCAGCAAGCACAAGAGCAATGTAAAACATGATGCGCCTGTGAAACTGCTTTTACAATGCTATGAACATGTTCAGCACTATCTTAAAGTCAGGTTTTATGTTTGTTCCACCATACAATTGCAATGGAGTCATGTGCTTCCTTGAAAACCCCTCTTCAAAAACTTCACATGCTGGATTTATACATGTACAGTAATAACTAGACATTGAACTATATTAGCTCATAAACTATAAGTCTCAAGAAAAGTGACCTCAAGTCTCCAACTATTGCTTCCACACCCATGTTCAATTTTTTTATATTTTCCTTAGATCCTGAAGTGACCATGCCTGATCCCTCTTTTCAGTAAAAGATGATAGAAATCAAGGTAAAATGAAGTTTACCACCCTGTGCAAGTATTTTCATAGTTCAATGCAACAAGGGTAGGAGACGCAGAACTAGAGAGCTCATCTAATTTTCAAAAAGGGAGCAAAACAAGGCCAAGGGAATCATTGTAAAATATAAACATAAAAACAGGAACTCTAGTGTAACTCACAGCAACAAATATACTTTGTATAGACAAAGACATAAACAGGTATTCACTAAAGTCTGAATGTCCATAAAGTCTGAATGTCCACTGAACAGGGCAAAGCAATCCGGTGCTGTACGGAGCTATTGGGACTACAAAAGCCAGACATTGTTCTCTCGATTTAACAACTGTCTGAGTTTTGCACTGCAGGCTCTTAAGGAACTTGAATCTGGTCTAGATTTCAGATGAACCGAACGCTGCTGGATGGTTTAAATCTGGGCCTGGATTTTAAATATCTGAACTATTTGTCGATGGTAAGTATTGAGAGAAGTAAGACTTACCCGTAAGGGTTATCTTTGCATGTTTACCTGTATGGCTTCTGTAATTTGCAAGATTACAAGCAAACCAATCAGTGCACTCTAATGTGTATTTAAAGCTTAGTATTATGGTTTTTTATTTGGCCTTTTTTGGTGCTGAAGAAAAGAAGATTTACAAGAAAAAAAAAGCCTTTAAGATTTTAAGAATATATATATATATATATATATATATATATATATATAGATATATGTATATATGTATATATCTATATATATATATATATATATATATATATATATATATATATATATATATATATATATTACAGGTATTAGTTTAAATGTCCCCCTTATTAGTGTTACAATATTTAAAGCAGGGTGGCTAGGGGATTGAGGACTGCTAACCACCAGGATCTATAATAGGCATCACCAGACATTAATGGGTGGGGCTGAGTTTTTAAGTAAGTCATTTTTACCCAATTCCAATGGGTGGGACTTAGAGAGCCCAGAGTACCCACCAATTTAATAACCAGTCTGAGCCTGATGCTCACAGGTATGAACAAGAGGGGGGGGGGGGGGAGAGAGATCTGTCTACTCCCCAGTTTTAATTTAAAGTCCCTCACCCAATGTCCATGGGTTGGAGGAGCGAGAGACTATGTCCCCATGTTAACTTACAGGTCTTGATCCCATGGAGCCTTTCTAATGACTGGGCAGCAATGGCTGTCCAGTCAGTAGGTTATATGTTTAGAAGAGATGCCCCCACCTTCACACCTTCAACATGGGAGGTGGGGAAATAATAGAGGTTTGTGTAGACTTTTTATTATACATTAGGCTTTTTATCATGATTACAATGTTTTTTTTACTGCTAGCAAGCTGTCACAGTTAGTTCTCAAATTGCTGAAGGTCATTTAACTATTTGGCTTCTGGCTGCTAGTACTGTAAGAAGACCAATAGTACTTGAAATTATTATAGGCATGCAAAGTATCATGGGAGTTGTAGTTCTACAACATCTGAGGATCTACCTTTTTGTTACCCCTGGTCTATACTGTACTGTCTATTTTCACCAGGTGTACAGCATTGTGCAATATGTTGTCTCTTTTCAAATACTAGTTATAATAATAATAATAATCTCAATACATCTGGTCACTTGTTCATATTTACTAAGACCAAATCCAGAGTAAATCTGATAGGTCCGACCAGATTTGGCTTTAATAAATAGGAAAGTTGCCATTACGGTTGGAATTTGGCCATTTTCACCAGGTTTTGTCCTGATGGAGCTTAGTGAATTACACTGACAGAGTCCTCAGTAATCTTCAAAATGATTAGCACAAGGGATAGAAGCTGAATGTTTGCGTCCAGCTGAATAATAGGAAAGGTCAGATAAGAAGTTGGCTTGCAAGGAATGTTTTAAAGAGGTATTTCCAGCAAAATCTGTCAAAGTGATTAATTGTTTTGATTAAATTGGCTAGTAGGAAGAGAAACTGTGTATTAGCATCCTTGAGGACTCGTGTTATAGACCATTGGAACAGCTGCAAGAATAGGTTGCTTCCTTTAGAGTCAGCATGTTTCAAAATAACTCGTTTTTTTTCTTAATCTTTGCTTAATTCTACCAGGCACGGAGAATTTGCTGGCATGTTTAATTTCTGCTTTAGGTAAAAGGTATCTAAATCTATTGTGCAGGATCATGGAATGAAGGATGGTGGTAATATTGATCTGTGCCACTTGATTAAGAAGGAGATTAATCTATACCTTCACATCAGTTAAATGAATTTCATGTCTCATTACCTGCACATCAACTCTGAGTAAAGGGATACTCGTGTATCAGCCGTTAGCAACACAGATCAGTTACATGTACATTGTGATCAGTGGCTACGAAGAACATAGGTTTATCTTGGTCGAGAACAGTGTCATGACCCATTAAGGGAGACACAGATTATCTCAGCTATATTAAACAAGATTCTTTTATAGCTGAGTGCCTTGGCCTTTTTCTGCTCAATAAAACAAATTGGTAATGCAGCGCCTTGCATAAGTATTCACCCCCTTGGGATTTTTCACATTTTGTAGTGTTACAATCAGGAACTAAAACATTGTATTGTGTTTTTTTTTTTTTTTATCTAGCATACTATTTTGTAGTTGCTAAATATTTTGTATTGTGATGCAAAAAAATTATTTAAAAAACGGAAATTTCTCTATACAGCCGTGAGGTTTTTTTTTTTTTTTTTTTTAAAGTAAGTCTCTACTAGTTTTAACTATCTGTATCCAGTAATGTTTGCTCATTCTTCTTTTGATGAATAGCAGTCTTTTTAAAATTCTCTATTGAATTGAGGTCTTGGTTTTAAACCATTCCAGAGTATTTTTGGCTGTGTGTTTAGGATAATTATTCTGCTGGAAGTTGAACCCGAAGTGTCTCAAAATAGGGTTGCCTCTAGAATTGCTTTGGGTTGGGCACAATCCACCTTGCCTTCAGTCCCGACCAGTTTCGAAATCCCTGCCAATTAAAAACATTCCCACAACCTGACACTACCACCACCATGATTTTCAAAATATGGTATGGGTGCAGTTAGAGTGATGAACATTGTTTACTTTGTCCCACACACAGCTAATTTCCATGATTGTTGTAATCATTTAATGTCAAGTCAGTAATCATGAAATTGACTGTCATTAATGTTTAGTGCCTATTAATTAGAAGCTACTAAAAAGATTAACGTCTCTCTGTTAAATTAATTTGATAAACTTTAAATAGCACCTGGTTTACTTGCTAAATGTTAGACATTACTGCCTTGTTACCGAAGAACAGGAACTGCACTCCTCCACATCCAACACACAAGGTGCGTACCGAGGTCAGCACAACCTCTATATACTTTTAGATATAGTAAGGATGGTCAAGGCACTCAAGCTTGACAAAGACCTCGGTTTGAGGTTGAAATGCTGTTACTTGGGAGAATTTCATTAATTCAACCTAATGTCTAATATTTAACCTTTGAGTTCCTTACTATTTCTACAAACATTACTGCCTTGTCAGATGCTGTTGCTCATTCAACAACATGTAAGTCTAAAGAAAGAGTAATGTGTATTTAGGTGAAATAAAGCACAGAAGAACGTGTATTTATCTATTTAATATCAGAATTTAATATTTTTTGTCATTTTTTTAAATTTCATTTTATACATACAGTCAGATGTATGCAAACACTAAGGGTAACGTTTCTCTATGGTAGGTTCAAAAGACAAACTAAATACTAATTATCAATAAAATATATATTACTAACAAGGCCAGAGATTATTTTTTTTAAAACTCGCTGGAGTCAATCACAGGTTAAGTGCACAGGTGCTATCTGCAGCCTTTTATAGTATCCTGAAAGAGTTGTTATGGTAACTAACTCAAAAGCTTGTCATTTCCCAACGTATGTCTGAATTGCAGACAGGAAGAATTTAAATACCATAAACACTTAAACATGCTGTAGTGGTTTTGGTGCTAGCATGGTCCTGGCATCCTCCAGGATAAACAAAAAATCTAACTATTTGCAAATACTTGAGGTCTGTCATTTGCCAGTAAAAGCCTCCAGGAGAGTTTTCATTAGCTCTCCTAAGTTTAGCCCTGCATTGACCACAAGACACAAAATCGTGTCCATTACAAATATGAACAAGACATTAGACATAGTTGCATATAACAGGCCTTTGGAGAACTTTCCAATGTAATAGCTTGTATATCAGTCAGGAATACAGGGTAAGCTCATTGGCTGATAGCGTTCGCTGAGCACTCTTGGCCAATGAGCTAAGTCCTGCACTGCCAGCCTTAGCTCAATGCAGAAAGCTATCTGAACCCAGATAAGTTGTCAAACCATTTTTAAAATATTGGACTGCTTACTCTGGGAGGCTGACAGAACACTCCCCATGGTATAACCACTGCAGTGCACTGTAGAGGTTATTGTGCATCACCCACTCCTTAAATCTGTTTGCCATAATTCATGCTATTGTGTATGACTCATAGGCAGACAGTAAAGGAACACAATAGCGTTAGGAATACAGAACTGTTTTAACCCTGTCTGAACTCTTAAATGTAAAAACATTTTCATTTCTATGAAATGGCAATGTTGACATTGTAGGGTTAAGGGGACAGGAGCACTTCACCAAGACTGCTCTGGGTGCCTATAGTGTCCCTTTAACCCCTTAAGGACACATGACATGTGTGACATGTCAGGATTCCCTTTTATTCCAGATGTTTGGTCCTTAAGGGGTTAAACTCATGATTAAACTATGAAAAGATATAATTAGAATGGAGCTCTAATTGCGTTGTATTTGGCAGCACTTTAAGTGGTTAATTTCTTGTTCATGGTATAAGCAAGCCCATAATGCTTTGAAATAAGGGCCAACAAGTTTAGCTTCTAAATGACCTGTGGATTTCTCCAGATGTCCTCCTTACCTGGTCACTGATTTCTGGTGGATGACCTTCTCTAGGCATGGCTCCTTATTTTACCTGAAACTGTTTGCTTAGATCAGCTTAGTCTGCAGCCTTCCATATGTTTTCATACAGCAGATGTCACTTTGTATACAGGTGGTTTCCATTCAACTAATAAAGTGGCTTCTAAATGGAACTGGTAATACTAGAGATTATTAACCAATATCATAACAAAGAAGTAACTAGTTATTCAATCAACCAATGCGGCTCAATATAGTTAATTAACTTGTTTCTCATTATAACTACCTTACATTTTGTTTTATAAAAGCAATTGGTAGTGAGCTGGTAAACAAATGTTACCCCCACGATAGCTACAGAAGTAATAATTTTGGAAAATGAATTAGGTAAAGCCATCCATATGTTTTTCATATCGGTTTGTTTTATCAGATGGTAATGAATTCAGTTTCACCCACAGAGATCAAGAAAATATCTATGCTATGAAGGGACTGGTACAGAGAAGTTTTGTTGTCTAGAATTGACTGGTGTGATTTTCAAATTTGAGGGATTAGACATCACTCTGTGTTTAGTTGGTAACCTCAAAAGGTAACCTATATGTAAATATTTAAATATAGTCTATAAACCTTGAAGTTAGGTTTATGTAATGAAGTATATCAGTGAGGCACAACACTTTGCAATTTCTCCAGGGTGATTTATGTAATAAGTTTGAGGCAGAAATACATTCATACCAACATCAGGCATCAGCTCGACTGATTAAGATACTTCCCCAGGTGTTGACCTTTTAAGATCGCAGTTCTGTAAACAATCTATGGAACTAATGGAATGATATCCCATTGTGACTTACTAAATTGCATAATATAACATTTGCAGAAAGTATGCTTCAAAGTCAAGCTGTATTCCGATGTGATGTTTGGAATTTCCCTGTCAAATGGCATTGAGATATGACCTTTCAAGCCCCATTTATCGTCAGATCAGTTCTAAGAGATATTCTGTAACATCAAAAGCCTGAATACACATTTCCAAAATGTTTAGCTCTCTGGGTGTATAATTGTTTTTAGAAGTGAGAATGAAAACAACAAATGTTAGTACAGACATGTGCATGCTGATCATGTGCACACTGTATTATCTTGTGTGCATGATTTGGTAGACCGTGCACACACAATAGTTAACTTGTACATGCTTTAACTATTTTGTATAGTTAAAGGACCACTCTAGTGCCAGGAAAACATACTCGTTTTCCTGGCACTAGAGTGCCCTGAGGGTGCCCCCACCCTCAGGGACCCACTCCCGCCGGGCTCTGGGGGGAGGAAGGGGTTAAACTTACCTCTTTCTCCAGCGCCGGGCGGGGAGCTCTACTCCTCCTCTCCTTCTTCCTTGCGACGTCATCGGCTGAATGCGCATGCTTTCCTATGGACGCTTGCGTGCTCTCACTGTGATTTTCACAGTGAGAAGCACGCAAGCGCCTCTAGCGGCTGTCAATGAGACAGCCACTAGAGGATTTGGAGGCTGGATTAACCCTCAGTATAAACATAGCAGTTTCTCTGAAACTGCTATGTTTATAAAAAAAAAAGGGTTAATCCTAGAGGGACCTGGCACCCAGACCACCTCATTAAGCTGAAGTGGTCCTGGGTGCCTAGAGTGGTCCTTTAATTGTGCCCATGAGATAACTAAACACGTACCTCACTCCCTGCTCCAATTCCTGGCTGGGCTTCACAATGGCGGTGAAGTTGACTGGCCCCTCCAATGGTATCACTGGACAGGCTGGCTGACCCCACCACATTTCTGAGACTGGAGCAGGCAGATGCAGCAGAGAGTGAGGTCGGTGCTTACGCATACACCATTCCTGCTACCTATGATACTGTTACCTCATGCACACAATTAGTAGATTGTAGTTAGCTCTATTGTGCACATACAATAGTTTAAGTGTGCATATTTGTTAACTATCTCATGGAAATGATGCACTGAATTGCATGGATAAGATAGCACACACTTTGCAAAACAAAACAAAATAAAAAAAATGTTGAGGCTCCATATATTATGAAGGTTCAAATAGTTCATTTGAGTACAAAAAGTTTTGCTAATGATAAGTGTCTACAATGTGTCAATAACTAGCTCTATTTCTTCTCCATGATGCATGTAAATCTCTCTCTGTATCTTAATTTAAAACCTTAATCACATTTTAATGAATTCTGTAATAAACTTAGTGACTGCAGATCAAACTTAAAATAAGCCCTATGCCCACTGCCCTCCCCTTACCACTTCAAGCTTCAGTTAACACTTGGGATGACAACAAATTCATAGTCATCAGTTAAATATTTAATAGGTCAAAAAAACAACTCCGCAGAGTCCAAAAAAAAAATGAAGACACTCTTTTTTATGTAATAGAGTGTCACGGCAAAGGAGGTAACCTCCAAAAAAACATATATTTATAGCTCCACTTTGAAATTCCTAACGAGCCGTTCTATCAGCAAAGAAGAAATGACTGTGAGGCAAACAGAATTGCTTTCATGTCCATTTGTTTCCTTGACTTTTTTTCCCTACAGCCATAAGACTTGTGTCAACAGTAATAGACTTGAGAACAGAAAAGGTTATTCAAGCAAAGGAGCCCTAAATTACAGGATATTTAGGAGACAGGCTTACCTTGCGTTTATTTGTAGGGCAGACATAAAGATAGCTTAGGATTGTCTTCAATCCCACTTTCTCATTTAGCTTCTCGTACGTTGTCCCATAATCTGTGGACCTGAAATACAAATAAACAATATATTTTGTAAAAATAAGGTTAATGTGAAAATATTCAGTGGTCAATTCGCTAATCCTAAATTGGTAATTGATAATTACCAGCTGTTCATAAATGATTGGCTTACACATTCAAAAATCTAAACTCACCTGGTTTATCATTGTCTATGTATGTGAATTCTCACTCACTCTGTCCTGAGTCAGAATTTTATGGGAAGTAAAAAAAAATGTTTATTTATTACCAAGGTATTTATTTACGTATTTAATTTTCAAGTAACATGGTATCAAAGTAATTTGTTATTTTGATTTAAATTGCGATCTATCTATAAGGCAGTGTAGGTAGATCTTCTAGTAGGTCTGACACAACTGTTCATTACCTAACAACATAATGCAAGACTGCTGATTTTAGAGAGACGGAGCTGATGAAGGATACAGATAATATAAAAATATCTGAAATGGTGAGGAAGATATATACTTTAGGCTTTAATTTAATATTATTAGATAAGCTTTGTAAACCATTTAATATTTTTGGATAAGCTTTTAAAATAATTTCATATTTTAAAACAGATTTTAATATATTGCTATTTTTTATTTATTATTTTTATTATTTTATTATTATTTTATTATTTATATAGCGCCAGCAAATTGCGTAGCGCTGTACAATGGGTGGATTAACAGACACGTAAATGTAACCTGACAAAGACGTGGGCGGACTGGAGCCTTGCCGCCACATTCATTATAGATTGCAGCAGTGCAATCTGGGAACATGTAAGACCACTGCGAAGGGCAGTAGTCAAGGCAAGAAAAAACAATGGCATGAACCAGCACTGTAGTCGCATCTGGTGTTAAATAGGGGCGGATGCGAGCTATGTTTTTGAGATGGAAGCGGCAGGATTTGGCGATCGACTGGAAATGAGGGGTGAAGGAGAGGTTGGAGTCAAAGAAAACACCCAGGCAGCAAGCCTGCGAGGTAGAGGTGATGGTGGTGCCATTGACTTCGAGGGAGACAGACACGGGAGTAGCAACACTTGAGGGAGGAAAGATCAGAAGTTCTGTTTTGGACAGGTTGAGTTTAAGGATGTAAGCAGCCATCCAGTTGGAAATCGCAGAGAGGCATTCAGAGACACGAGTCAAGGTGGGTAGAGAGAGATCAGAAGAGGACAGGTAGATTTGTGTGTCATCTGCATATACATGATAATGGGCCAATGGAGCTGATGAGTCTACCAAGGGACACAGTATAGCTGGAGAAGAGTAGGGGACCAAGGACAGAACCTTGGGGAATGCCAACAGAGAGGGTTTGGGGAGAAGAGGCAGAGCCAGAGAAAGAAACAATGAAAAAGCGCTGGGAGAGGTAGAAGGAGCACCAGGAGAGAGCACTATCTCATAGACCGAGATTACGGAGAATGAGAAGAAGCTGTTGATGATCAACACTGTCAAATGCAGCAGACAGGTCAAGGAGAATTAGGAGAGAGTAATGGCCAGAAGATTTAGCAGCGATTAAATTGTTGGATACTTTGGTCACAGCTGTTTCAACAGAGTGACGAGTGCGGAATCCAGCCTGAAGCGGGTCAACCAGAGAGTTGGATTTGAGGAAGTCTGTCAATCTCACATGCAAAACTCTCTTAAGGATCTTGGAGGTAAAAGGCAGTAGCGATATAGGGCGGTAGTTGGATGGGGAGTTGGGTTCAATTTGGGGCTTTTTCAGAATTGGCATTATGGTTGCATGCTTGAAGGGTGAAGGAACGGTGCCGGAGGATACCTTTGTATATATTATGTATTTTTGCTAATTGATTTTTTTTTTCATAGTTTATTTAAAAATATTAAATCAAGGTCGTAGTTGTATCAATAGGGAATTAACACAATTGATATTTTTTATGTATTGACATATTTGTATATATTATGTATTTTTGATAATTTAATATTTTGAAAATATTTATTTCAATAGTTTATTTAAAAATTAATGTCATAGTTGGATCAATAGTGAAGGGACAAAATCAAACATGCCTAACAAAGGCAACAAAGCATACTTCAATTGCTCATGGAACCTAGTTAACATAAGGCTGAAATCCATATGTAGAACTTGTTTGTAGATGAGATCCATGCCTTGTGCAATGTTATTTTTATCATTGTTTATTATCATCAGTGGAAAAAAAGGTTTGTATGGTTTGATACCTTGACATTGCAATGACTTTCAAAAACTGGGCCATCTAAATATTGGGTATGTTTTTCAAATCACAACTTTCAGGTTAGATATTTGTAATCTGCTAACCTAAACAAATATACAATAAAAAGAAATGTAAGCTTTAGGCAAGAAACAGCTTGACATACGTATATAAATACATGTTAGCAAGTATGTCTCTTGACTCGTTTTAAACTGGGAACAAGTTTGGAAGTAGGTTAAAAAAAAAGTCCCCAGGCCTTTACTAACATAGTATTCCACTGACTGGTGAACTAAATTAAAGTAATGCATACATAGAATATATAAATAAAACAAATGTAATTAAATACAATATGAGAAATGAATAAATAAAAGGTGTTGATTAAAAGCTTTCACAAACCAGAGTAGATAATTGTTCTGCAAATGGAACTGGTGGTGCAATCACCGTGCATCTTATGTTTCTCAACGGGATTTAAATCAATTAAAACTGTATAGGATGGTGCACAGCCAATAGCTTATAAACTTTTATAGCAATTTTATTAAAGCACAGTCAATTAAAAACTCAGATTTAGAGCTCCAATGAGCCTGGAACAGCCTGTGATTCAGAACACAATCCAATAAAAGAACTTGAAAATCTAAGTAGTGCAGAGTTACAGTAGACTGATTAGCAATGTGACTGCTTATTCTTTGTTTCAAGTAAAACTCCACCCAACGCATTTCACCATGCTCAGCAACCATTCGTAGTGGCCTCTTTAAAATAATTGCCTATGCCATAAATTTCAGATTCGTGCCATTTCCCAATTGCCTATTTCAGATCATATAGTGTAATTTTTCTGTGTTTCTGGTAAAAGGGAGTGAACTCATTTAGTTGTATTTTTCCCACTGCCTCCAACATAAGTGAAAGGATAAATGAGACTGCCCGACAACATTGATGGTTTGTAGTATGTTATGGAGGTTTTCAACTATTTTATTTTCAGTGTGTAGATATTAAGGTTGCAAGACTTTAGTGACTACACTGAATAGGGCAAATATTAAAAGATTTACAGTAAGTTCAACGGATAAGCAAAATACTGTTGATGCCCAAAAATATGTATCTGTATGAGGATACATTAATGTATTTTTTTAATAATTTAAGGCACTCTTATAAGAGAGATAGATCCTCCTAGAATTGAATGTAGTGGGGAGTGTAACGTTTAAAAATTTTAACACCAAAGATAACTAAATAGAAGATCTAGCACATAATAGGCTCATGATATTGAGAACATTGACACCACTGCTCACTTAGACACCCTGCCTTTAGATAAGCTTGAAATTAAGGTTGTGCTTTGCAGTTCCTGGATAGATATGAATTCTCTCAAATTCTTTGGTGGTTCCCAAGAGAAGGCTAGATGTTTAGATGTTCAATTTGATCATCCTTTTTTATTTTTTAAAGATAAGTACTAGGATAGGCCTGTAAGTTATCAGACTATCCAAATAGAACTGCCCAGACAGTAGCAACAGGATATCATGCCACTACAAAACAGAGGAGTCAGCACCTACCACAACTACTATATTAATCATTAGAAAGGATAATCACAGCATAATGCACTCTAGGTATTTGAAAGTCTCAAACCATGGGACTTTTTATTTTCAGCATTTTTTTTATGTGGCATATATCATATTTTATTACATTTCATTTTGGCCTTTTGAAATACACAGAATAAGAAGATGCATTTAATCTAAGGTTGTGTTAATTGGATGTTTATGCATTTCTCTAAATTTATGCCCCGATTAACATTTTATAAATTTGCTAACTATAAATGTATCCATTTTTTATGTTTTCGATTTATTTGTATAAAACATGAAAGCACCAACAATCTCTAACATTAACAAAGTAGCGCAATAGAAATTGAAATATAATTTATGCTAAATCTTGCTAATATTGTCTTAACTCACCTTTATTCTCTAGCTGACATATATGTGCCACTTTTTTTCTCTTGTCAGTAAGGTTTACTCTAATAAAATTCTGCATAGCAGAATATTACCTTTTTTTTCAGTAAGAATAGATGAAATATTACCAGAAGCAATTCTATTATAATAACTAGTCACGGTATTACCTATAGTCCGTAAGCAAACTTTTATTAAAAAATCGTTAGCAGCAATTCACTCTGTGAATACAATTATCTATTAATGCCAAGCAGAATATGCACCCAAGGTTAACCATAACAATGGAATGATGATGTGCTACAGTGTTATTCCACAGAATATTTCTCGGAGATGTTTGTAAGGAAACGTATATTTAAATTAATTCATTATAAGGCAATGATGGCTTTACCATTTGTGGTATAAATTGTATTTCTGTAGCGGTAATCTCCCAAGCTCTGCTTAAGTAAAGTCCCAGAATTCTATTAATCCCTCACTATACACAAAGAGCGCTGAGTGCGGATAGAAAAATGTTTCAATAATAGAAAAAGAACAGAGTTGCATTGCTTTCTGGAGTCTTAAAAGGGTCCATTAGATCTGCTTTTGGTCATGGTTGCCATATGAACTAAATTAAAATAGTTTTATTCTTCTAAGAAATCCATGCTTTTATTTAGTGTGAGCTGGGAGGTGAAATTAGGATAGAAATGGTTATTATGACTATGTAAGAAAATCCTATGTAAATAAAAAAGGTATTTGTGATTCCATTCTTGTAATGGTTTAAATGTTCCATAAGATGCCACATTACCATCATTTTCTATTTTTTGGAGTTATTTAACTCCAGCTGATGAATCATTGTTTGCCATTACAGCACGTTGTATAATATAATTTAATTTAGCACAAGTTTTCCAGCACTCCTGGGTTTATGTGGTTTTGTAGATCAGTTTTGTTTATGTGTGTATATCTATAATGCATTACTTGCTGGGATAATGTATTCAAAACACAAAATGAACTCAAAAGGAATTAAACTTTACAAGGATAAAGAAAACAAACAAGAATTATATCCAGAATAGAAGAATAAAAACAGAGCTGAAAATGTAGTGTCAGACATGGACATGGAGTGTCAGGTAGCATAATAGAGAATCAATTAACAGTAAGTCATGCCGACTGCTAGGTTATACTTTTCCTTTTTTTAAATTGTATGAACTTGCTAACGATCAGGTAGAATTTGTCAGTTGCACTCATTGTGTGTGATGACTGATACTGCTGCTCAGACATTCCGATGACTGGTTCTTTTCGAGGAGACTGTTGGTATGCAATGTAGTTCTATACAAATGAATCATATTAATGCCAAAATTTCTCCAGTGCATTGAGTCAGCAGAGGCTGGGCTATAGGGGTAGGTGGGACAGCACCCCCTCGAAGTTTTTGTTGCTAAAACAAAAAAAAATCTAATTGGTTGGCATTATTGGGACTACTGATAAATGGAAAGATTTAGCCTGTAGGCAGAGCCTGAAGTTGTGGGAAGGGTTACCCAGCCTATAAATACACAGTCCATCCTCCCCTTCCTCTGGGCTGAACCTTTTAGGTTCAGCCCACCCACCGCTCCCTTTAACAAGCCATTCAGTTTTGGTGACCCTCCTTTTACATGCCTAACCGAATGTCGGTTACTGCACACCACCGCCGACTTATACCACCACTACTATAACTCGGCTTATTACCCCTGACCACAAGTATGTGTTAGATAAATGCGTCTGTCTTGCTTATATCAACATGTTCCATTCTCCCCTTTATTGATGCCTGTAAATGCAGCTGGTAGAGCCCAACAAATCAGAGGGGCAGCGAGCCCCCGTCTTTAAACTTCACCAGCCTCCATTGCATCAAGCAACGTTTATTAAGATAAAACCAAGCTATAGATGTACGCTGGGATGTATCATGTCAATCAGTTTTACACTTTCACTACTAGTTTATATTATTGCAAAGAAAATGAAATAACATTTTATTTCAAAGATGAGTGCATAGCTATTACAATAATGTAGGTTAACATTGCAATTTTCTGTATGCATAGCAGTTTAATAACAAATAATGTAATTCAACATTATTGAATTTCTTTTTCATTTATTTGTTCATATACTGAAATAGTGTGGGGGGGTGCAAATAGTTTTGTAGATTATATTGTATCCTTTTCTTGCAATATTTCAGAAAGGGAGTATAGTTTTTGCAAAGACGCACGAGAAGCATTTTTTTGTGGCAAACTGAAGGTATGGTAAAAATCGATGAATAAAAATGGTAAAAGATCTTAAAATCGGTAAGGAATTTGTGCAAACGTAATCAGAAAGGAAAAGTAATGCCTATCAGAAATCATACACACATATTGATCAGATGCCTTGGACAGTATTGCAGACTATTGCTGGACTGATTCACTTGCTTTGATCAGTGATCACTGAGCTTCCAAGATATTTAAATGGCTACTGTACCCTGCATGTTGGCCATCATGTATTTGTAACGGTGACATATAGGGTACAGTTCCCATCACAAAAGGGGTTAATTTATAAAATAAATAAAATAAATGTATCTATATTTTTTCCGAGCTTTATTAATAAGGAGTGAAACAGATTAATGATTGCAATAATTGGGTTTGGATTGACGTTCTTGATAAGGTAAGGTTTTTCAAATGTTACTGGCTCACTCTAAACTGAGACATTTAGCAGAAAAAGGAAACTAATCCATACATGATTTATTTGCTATAACTCCGTTGCAGAAATAATACACAGGGAAAGGCACTCAATTTCTCAAAACATGAGAGTGTTAAGACAATTTGGAAACATTGGAAATAAAAATGAGAAACATTCTGTCCAACTGCACTGTAAATCATTTTCAGGTTAGTATTGCAACCGTTTTATATTCATGGGTATCTAGGGTATAGATAAACGTTGGAAACAGGGCAGTTTTGAGGAAAAAACTTTTTTACTAAGATATGTTTTTTTAATATGCCATCTTAAAATCCATATGAATAGATATGTTCACATTTTGTCATTTTATTAACCTCTAAATAACAATCGAAACTCACTCACATCATCTGTCACGCACTCTGGTTCACACCCGCAGAGAAAAAAAATATTTTTATATAACAGACAGGCTCTGTATAACTAGAAGAATATATTATCATACTGTAAAATCAGCCAGCAATGCTCTTCAAGCAAAGATGTCTAGTTGTAGCCTCTGTGCTTATTAGATGTATTTACTAAGCGCATATATAGATATCATGTTTACACACTGCTGGCGTTTAAGGAATATGTATTTCCAAAAATGTAAGCAGATTCCTTACATATACTTGTGAGCAGGATATTTAATCATTTTAACGTATATAGTCCCACATGTTGCACATTAACTGAGTTATACTTTCTCTACTGTACTACGTTTTATGACGCTTTCAGGATTGCCATTCTAGGGATAACATACATTTTCTAAGAATCCTCCCTACAATCTCCGCAAAGGATTAATGAATCAACAAATAAGCAAAGATATATTTCTGAATCACTGAAGTAATGTATACCTAATATTGATGTTTTCCTTAATTTCCTGTTCTTGCTATATAGTATCAGATTGCATGAGTAACTGTTTAGATGGTGGTGTCCTTCTCTCCTATTCATTGAAATGGGTGACAAACCCATTGGGTGGCCCATTGATTGAATCAAGAAGAGACAACCAAAACACAGAAATGGTGTTATGAGCTGAGCTTCAATAAACAGAAGATGTGGAGCAACACTTAATTTGAATTAATGTTCAGCAAGATCTGTGTATTCTGACTAACAGCAGATTGTTATTCCTTCAAATAAGTATCCAAAGATATGAAATCCTTCATAGAACACACAGACTCTGCGTGTTATATGAAGAGTTATTGAGCTCTCTGCTGCCTTCAACAATTCTCCAAATGTCTACCAGTAGAAGCTTTCATAGAATTTGAGGTCCAACTGGATCTGGGCCATTACAGCTGATCACTACAAAGAGAAATGCAAAGAATTCCTGAAATTATTTTTCTAATAACATCGGGTATGTTTCCTTTTCCTACTGTCAGAGATTTAAGAACCATGATCAGAAGGTGAATTATTTAGAAGAAGTGAATAGATATTAAAGAGAATAGATGACAACTAGGCTCTGGTGGGGGAGGGCATGGGTTAGTATTCTTTTAATAAAATTAACTCTGTATGCACCGAGCAGCCGCAGATGTGAAAGCACCCAGTGGAATTCCAAGTGTTTAGATGATGATGTTATTCTGATGAATGACCCTGATGAGCTGCAAACACATACAACATTTTTATATCATTCTAAAGTTCAAGGTTTACATAAGGGAGCATTTCATATCACAGCAGGGCAGTGTTATCTCAACCTTTACTAGTTTATACAATCTTAGAACCCTTGATTAATCTGTTTCTTTCTGCAATAAACCTACAGAGATCTAGAAAAGAGCAAGCAGGGTCACCAAAGTCTAATGGGGCAGAAACACAGATTGAAAGACCAGGAGATACTTTTGATTAGCTCTCACATCATGTTGTTTAGTGGCAGACTGAGCTGGATGCCTGGTTCGGATATTATATTGCTTCCAATATTGATTCTTATCCTCGTGTCAGGTGATAAATATTTCTAGGCACATTGGTGTCTAGCAAATCATACTAATTACTATACAATTACAGTTTTAATATTTAATTAGTAAAACCTGAGTAGCAGTCCCATTGCACTGAACATTGTGCACTATAAATATTTCTAGAAAATCCATACGTTTTAAGGGAGTGCGTATTTTGATGATCTGTTAGAATTTACATGTTTAGAAGTGTAATAAAACTTGGTGAATGTGTCTTTGTTGAGTAGAAGTTGTTAAAATATTTGGCATATTACTAGTTAAAGTTTTTGCATTTCTGCATTGTTTCTGCTCTTCTATGAACAGGTGAGTGCACTTCTCCTTTCCTCTTGCTCAACCACTAGTTTGCTTGATCCCATCACATCTCACCTTATTAGATTTCTCTCCTTGTCTTTTGGTGTCCTTAACACATATCTTCAACTGCTCTCTTTCTTCTGGCATTATCCCTGCTCCTCTTAAACATGCTAATTTCTTGATCGTTCTTCTCCTTCTTACTACAGTCCCATATCTCTGCTCCCTTTTTCTCAAAGCACCTTGAATGACTTGTCTTTATCTGTCTGTCATGCTTTCTCAATTTCAACTCTCCCCTCAATCCCTTTTAGCTTGTCTTTCTCCCCCTCCATTCTTCTGAGGCTGCTCTGAGTAAAGTGACTGTTCTTGTGCCCCCTTTACTTTGTATTTATACTGCCTCTCTTGTTAACATATTAATTCCATGGATTATGCTACCACCGGTACGCCGATGATACCTAGATATATCTCTCCTACCCTGATCTCTTCTCTGCTGTCCTAAAAGGCATTACTGGTTGCCTTTCTTCCATCTCTGATTGGATGTCCTCCCCCTTTTTGAAACTCAATCTCTCTGAAACTGAGCTTCTTATTTTTTATCCTCATAATACTAATTGTCCTCTTACACTCTGCCTGCACGTTGATGGTACCCACATCAGCCCATCCTTGCAAGCACACTGTATTGGCGTCATCTATGACTCTGGCTTCTCTTGTATGCCTCACATCTAGTCTGTTGCCAAATCATGCCATTTCCACCTTTAAAAAAAGATGCTGCCAAGGAGTTTGTCCATGATCTCGTAATTTATTTAATTGATTACTGTAAGTTTCTCCTAATTGGACTTCCCAGAAACTGTACTGCCTCGCTATAGTCTGAAATTAATGTTGCTGCTAGGCTGATTGGTCTCTCCCATTGCTCCTCTCACACCTCATCCCTCTGTCAATCCTTACATTGGCTTCCTGTACCCTATAGGAGTCAATTCCAAATACTAATCCTTACCTATAAAGGGTAAAGGAATACGATTTCTAGCACTTGGGAAGTATCTATGTGGCAGCTTGACCTTCCTTCTGGCCGTGGATGGATATATAAATGAAATGTAATGAAGCAGCGCCTTCAATAACATCCTCAAATCCAATTACAGATGGAGTAATATGAAAAATAATGCTGTAGTATTTTTCTAGGTTAAATCTTCAATGATCAAATCAGGAAGGTCCAAATGTGATTTAAAAAAAAAAGTTTAGATTGAAAACTAAATAATAAAACCAATAGTACAATGTAAAACACAAATTAAACACTAACGCGTTTCACCCACAATAACGTTTTTTCAAAGTGTCGAATTTGGACCTCCGCGATTTTATCATTGAAGATTTTTACATGGAGGATTTATACTTGAATTTGTTAGGTGGGGAAGATACCACCTAAGCTGTATAGGATTGAGTGATACTTTATATTTCTCTCCTTTTATCTTTTTATTACTCTTTTAATAACACAGAGACCACTAATTTCTGTTTTATTTTCATTTTATTTGCCTGTAAATTCCTACTGCTGTAATACGGCAAAATGAAAGAGAACATTTCTATTAATGCTAACCACTACACATCGCAGACTGTCCTAAAGTAACCCTCAAACACAGGACCAGGGCCGGGACCAGGATCAGCACATCCATAGACAGGGATTATACCGTCCATACCTGAGCTGAGTTTAAGTTAAGTTTTAAGTTACGTTATTACCGTATATACTCGAGTATAAGTCGAGTTTTTCAGCACATTTTTTTGTGCTGAAAAACCCCAATGTAACTTATACTCGAGTCAATGTCTGTATTATGGCAACTTACATTGCCATAATACAGACAAGGGGCTGTTGGTGGCTGGAAGCGAGCTGTTACTTACCTTTCCTGCAGCTCCTGTTAGCTCCCTCCTCCTCCACGCCGGTCCGGTAAGCTCCCCTGTCAGCTCCCACTGTAAGTCTCGCGAGAGCCGCGGCTGCAAGACTTACAGTGGGACTTGACTGAGGAGCTGACCGGACCGGCGCCGAGGAGGAGGGAGCTGACAGGAGCTGCAGGAAAGGTAAGTAACAGCACTCTGCCAGTCCCCCTCCTACAAAGCCAATCCACTGGACCACCAGAGAATGAGAGCCCCCCTCCCTGCCATGTATCAAGCAGGGAGGGGGGACAAAAATAAATAAATAAAAATGTAAATAATAAAATAAAATATTAATAATAAAAAATAATAATAAAAAACATATCACAAATAAAACAAAAAAATAATAATATTAAAATAATAATAATTAAAAAATAATAATAAAAATGCCCACACCGCACCAAGGCTCTGCATCACCCTCTGCATCACACACAAACACACTCTACATCACACACACACACTGCACTCATACACACACTGCATTCATACACACACTGCACTCATACACACACTGCATTCATACACACACTGCACTCATACACACACTGCATTCATACACACACACACACACTGCATTCATACACACACTGCATTCATACACACACACACACACTGCATTCATGCACACACACTGCATTCATACACACACTGCACTCATGCACACAAACTGCATTCGACTTATATTCGGGTCGATTTATACTTGAGTATATACGGTATGTCATTTCTGGTATTTCCACTCAGTTTTATTTTCATCACTGTAGCTGAATTGCTGTTTTTGTTTCTTCTACAAAGCAGTTTAAGATGATAGTAGTGTCCAACATTTTCACTATCTTCATGTCTCTTACCCTTTCATCCAGTGACTTGTAATCCTGACCATCCACCACAAAAAGGCACTAACAACTTTGTATTTAACTATTAAATTTAGTCAACAGCATGTAATATCTTCTGCTTCACTCAATCCACTTACAATGATATAATTAAGAATATGTCAGGGTACACTCATCTATGTAGCCATCAAAAATCTATGCATTGGAAATCCTCGCCATAGATTACTGACAGACGGACCATTGGCTGGCTTAAGAAAGAAAGGAAGAAAGAAAGAAAGACAGAAAGAAAGAAGAAAGAAAAAAAGAAAGAAAGAAAGAAAGAAAAAAGAGGTTGCACTCATGTCCCATTGTACAAATGTGGATCAAACACACAATTCATCATCTCTCCAACCGCACATCATTTTGAAATAGTATGTTAGACTGTGACTAAAATATTGATATATATCTGCAAATCCAGAGCTGCTGTATATTTAATTGTATTTGTTACGGTTGATTATTCAGTCTACCTAGAAGCTGACATGATCTAATAATTTACATGTATAGAATACTTGAATGGGCAACCTGTCTTGCTTCAATAGACAATATATATATATATATATATATATATATATATATATATATATATATATATATATATATATATATATAATATATAAGGCTTAAATGGGCCATATAATAAAAGTAAATGTATGTAGTGTTTATATTATGATTTGGCACATCTACTGCCTAAGCTAAAATATTAAACTTTTACAACAAATTTTCTTTAGCATTAGAAGACAATAAACTCAAAAAGTTTTTGTAGAAGATAAACTCAAATCCTAATGTTTTGTAAATACACAGTTACAAAGGTGAAATCTTACATATACTTTTAGGTTCCTATCATCCTTTACTTTCTTATTTAACAATGAATTGTAATTGTATTTTTTTTTTAATTATACAAAGTTGGCATTACATCACTCAAAGTTTCAGCAGAAATAAATTTATTGACCACAAGTAAAACCTACAGAGTAAACCTTAAACTGCACACTGTAGTGTTAAAAATCTGTGTCAACAAAAAAAAAAATGGACTGTGTTTTGTTTAAACTCTCTGCATCTTTTTTTTGTGTCCTCTCTCCACCTGCTATTGCCAAGAGCAGCAGTTTTCGTATTGGAATGGAAACAAATTAGCTGTCAGTGACTTAAAATGACAGGGATAATCTAGTGTTGCTTCTAAACATACCTTGCACCCATGGCATTTTAGTATTTCGTTATGAATAATTCAGCAGAATGCTACTTCATCGTTTTTTGATTTCGTATATCAACCAAGCTTGCAAAAAAAAAAAAGAGAGAATTATGCACCAGTATATTTTCTTATAGGATAGATGTATTTATCACTCCGTGTCGGGGGATCATCTGAGCTATAAAGCATGCTATGTACAGCCACATTCAGAATAAGAATGAGCACTAGTAATGTCTTCCCTTGACATTTAACCTTTGGCCAGGATTATAAAAAAGAGCTTTGCTAGGCCGCTCTGCAAAATGAACACAAATATTAATTGCCATATCTCAAAGTCACTGTTAAGACCTTTCATATCAACGTGGATTTTCAGAAATCTGCAATAACAAAGAAAAGCTCTAGAAGAATGACATATTCATTGATTGAGCTCATTCTATTAATTGTATTATTAGGAGTTTCTAATTTTCTCTGAGATTAGTGGATGATCAATTTTTACTTTCTCTATGATGTAATGGACTTCTGCCCCACATGGTAGTAGGTGGTATCACTGTCTGAAAGAAGAGCGTTTTTAAATTTGAATAATTTGAAATATAGTTGTACAAGTAATACGTAATACACAACCTTCACGTTTCTAGGAATAAAAGCATAGTACACAGTTTTTACCATTTAATAAATGTAGCTGTTTTAAATTACAATGTCTTTCTTTCATGTTGAAAGTATAATTACTGATATAATGTTTATTGCACTATAAAATTAGCGTAGGCATTCCCACCAGAAGCCTCTCCTATTTTCTCTTATTTTCTACCTTTTGTTCCCTAGCAAAAAGCAATAACTCGGGCTGACTCTGAAATTGTTTAGAATTTTTGATACTGTTTGTGAATGCTTAGTACTTAAAAAGTCAAAATGGAGCATTTACTACAACCCACAGTGTTCATGATTCAGGAAGAAATCATATTTCTGTGGAAGCAGAGTTAATTTATTCAGGAACTGTTCAGAGTCCAACCTCCTCTCAACCAGCTTTTGAAATAAATTGAGTTGGAAACAAAAAAAATTCAAGGTACATTTTAAGCCAAGTATGAGAAAACAAAATCAGCGATCTATAAACTAAATAGGATACATAATTGCCAATTCAATATTTTTATTACTATATTTTATTTACACCCCAACGTTTCAGTGGCAGCAACATCCTGACTCCAGGCACGTCACAGCCCACGTGTTTGTCATGTATGCAGTCTCGTTTTACCTGTTGATGTGCTCTAGCTGCACTCATCATGACCTCTTTATGGACCTCTCCCTGGAAGGTTCAAATATTCCTCTACAAAGTGTAAGTCTTTCTTCCAGCCCTTCACCATCACTATTCATGAAGGAAGACCAGCCATGGGATTACAGACTTTAGTCATGTAGTCTGGGACATTCCAAATCAATTTCATCTCTCTATTATCCCATTGGAACTATGTTCAGCTGACAGACACATTTAGAAATCTAGGCACCTTTTAGAATGTACCCTTTAAGAAATTAAAGTTTTTTATGTATTGTGTTGTTGTGATTATACTAATTTATGCTTGCTTGTTTGTTTGTTTGTTTGCTTGTTTTTTGTCTAGAGTATCATCTCTATCAGCATACAAGTCCTCTTGACAGGCTTTTTTTTTTCCCTTTATTTTATTTGTGGTAGAAGATGCTGTGTTACTGGTTCAGTAAAAGAAAAGGTGGTTTAGTGGTGTGGTCCCCAAAGCTGTATTTTTTGTTTGTTTGTTTTTGTATCTGTAGAAAAAGACACATCAGGATACACTTATCAGCTTTCAATTGATGAACTTGCATAGGTTATTTGTTTCCAGAATCCATTTAATGCTGTAATTTTATTGCTGCCAGAATAATAACACAACCTATTTAGTGCGAAAGTGGCATATTAATGCATGTTAATCTGTCCTTTAACTCAATGATTTATTTGCCCTTTAGTAAATAATCTTCAGTAAGACTCAGATCAAAAGTGTCTCCTTCACGTAAATGTCATGATGTTATCGGCAGTTTCACTGTTTAGATAAAACACTGTTATTGTCAGGTTATTATTTCATAACAAACATTCCTGAGAATAGCTCAATTAGCAATTAAACCGGTTACAATAATTTCCTTACAATTTCCTGCCATTTATTCAAGGATATACTATGCAAATGTAATACAGAATTACAAGCAAGGTTGGTTGGAAACTTTTCTCTAACTCTAACTGCAAAGATAGAAAAAACTAATAAGTCTTTAATCTGTGGGGAGCAAGAAAAAAATGTTCTCCGTCTCTATCTCACTCTTTTTTTCTTATACCTTAAAAATGTTGTAACCTTTACCCATGGGCTAATACAATGTCTAGTTATCTATACTTGCACATGGGCAGATGCCTTCATAATGATCCCTAAGCACATGGTAAAGCATATGTTACACAATAGTTAAAGGGAAATCCAAGCGTCATAACAACCAATGCATTTTGCATAGGTTTTGGAAGAAGGTGCTCCTTTGTCATTGTGTCCATGATACTGCTGGATCCTCCACAGACACAGCCTTTTTCCTTCAGCTGCCACCAGTAACATCTGGGGGTTTGACAAAATGTGGCATAAGTTAACTCTGCCATCTTGTCAAGCTTGTGAGGAGTAGCAAAAACAGTACGGCAAAGCAGTCTCTACTTTGTCATAGTATATCTTTTGACTAAATTGAAATTTCAGTGAAATTCAAACACAGTCCCAATATGAGCATTTCATAAATATTTTATCTTTATGAAGCACTCATTTTGAAGGTAGGGAGCTGATACTACTGCTTTAAAGCAGAAGTCTGCAAACCCTGAAAATCTATCTATCAATCTATCTATCTATCTATCTATCTATCTATCTATCTATCTCTATGAGATCTGTCTGTCTATCTATTTTTTATTTCATATATTCACATGTTGTTTTAAATGTGTCAAATTTGTAATCATAAAACTCTATTGCTAATGTAAAAAACGCATTCACATCAAAATCCAGAGCATCTCTTCAGTGATCTCAGCAGAGGTTCCACATTACATCAAACACCTTCTGGCAACAATCCTACACCATGCTGTAGTGAAGAAACTAGCCATTAATGGGGTGTACTGTCTACCAAGCTATACTCACC
Organism: Pelobates fuscus; assembly: GCF_036172605.1. NCBI lineage: Eukaryota > Metazoa > Chordata > Amphibia > Anura > Pelobatidae > Pelobates > Pelobates fuscus. Next base: position 33,676,190 of record NC_086326.1, read on the forward strand.
TAAAGCCAACTGTGGTCTGAGATGTGATCCTTCATTGTACTAATGTACAAGACAAGATCCACATTATGTCAGCACTGAAAGGCAAAACTCTTTTGAAATTTGAGAACTCTCCTCTTACTTTTTACCAGGATCTCATGAGAACTACTCTTTTGTGCTGTAAGTCCTCTAGTCCTGTCACTACTCAACTGTGCATTGCAGGGATGGCCTACATATAGGGCTCTCTGGAGGTGACCTAAACATGTTTTAACATCTATGTAGGACACCTCCACCTTACTGTCAAACCTAGCTCTGACTGATCCAAACATAACCTCGAATGTGAGGTGAAACTGGAGTCTTGGGATCCAGCTACTATTACCCTTGTATCTCAAGTGCCAGTGGCTCGCAAACTCCAGTACCATGACTATGGGTGAAGTCTGCTTCAATTGAGTGCTATTCCTCAGCTGGCCTCAGCCGGCCCTGCTATATATGTTGCTAACGCAAATGCTTTGTTTTTATTATTTTGGTTTCTGTGATTCTATTCATGTATTTTTTTTTTCCCTTATATGTCTTGCCGATTTCTAGGGCATCTTTTGTTTTGCCTCAGAAAAGAAATGCCCAGTTTGAATATAGGAGTTTGGGATGTGTACACCCTTATTTCCACACCCTGTGTATTTTACATTCTCCCTCCACAGGCCCTTTGGTTAGCGGTTTCCACTTTTGGTGCATAACTCCCAGTCTCGGTCTCCCATTAGAAGTACTTCACAATGTTACCAGTGCCTTTCACAAGCTTGTTAGTCTGCTTACCCATTTTTGTTCCTGCAATTTATTCATCTCTAAAATACTATTTGTTTCTCTCATAATCATATGTGCTGTTCAGTATCTGATTTCACTTTTATAGTTCAGTGATATTAGTCTCAGCATATTCCTTTATTAACCCCCAGGAACAGTAGACCACCTGATGTCATCAATAGTATCTGTGTCAATTTTACGTTCTGTTGTTCCCTGCTCCACAAATTTTTATTTTCTTTACAAATGGTGCACTTACCTTATACTGTAAAACTTGAATTTACTGCTTAATATATCCTTTTTCGTTTTGTCAAATGTTAACGATTTGAATGCAATGCACCACAAAAATAAAGATTTTAAAAATAAATAAATAAGTTCAGTTATGAATAAAACATGGTGATTGTAAATCTATGCATGGAGATTACATTCCTCACTCCTTCACATCCTCACATTTCCAGAACTACAGCCACATCCTCTCTGTTATTGCTGATCTAATGGAGATCGAGACCAAGTCCATGAGTCTGTACACTAACGAGCCCGGTGTATCCATCATTGATGATTAATGGTGATTGTGCTATGAAACACTGTTATCCAGCAACAAGCGTGGCTGAAGAATGCTTGCACTTGTCCATTCTACAAGAACTCACGGATAATATTTTATAATGCTTGGAGTTTCTTTTATGGTTTAGTTTGTTGTCTGAGCACTTCTAGCAAGTGTTATAAATTCAGTGCAATAAACTGGTGGTTTCAAAAATTTCCACTGGTTATTTCTTTCCCTGTAATCTTCCCTTTTTTTGCATGATAACTGAAAAAAATGGCAGTCAATTCCAGTCATCATAGTCACTGGCATTTACTAATTATACTCTTGTCAATCATTGTTACTGGCATTTACTAATTATACTCTTGTCACAACCATTATAATCATCATTATAAATTCTGTATATTTTTGGTATTTGTGTTCCTTGGAACATTTTTTGATTTCTTATTATTTATTCTTACAGCATACTAAACTGTTGGTCAATGTGTGTTGGTCAACTGCCTGTCATCTAAAGATTCTGGAAGCATGTCATGTTGAGATTTCCAACTGCCTACTTCCACAAACAGTTGCAGACGCTCAATTGGGTGGGCTTGGATTTTTGTTTTGTATACATTCAGGAAAATACGGAATATCCACTGACAGTTTACAATGCAATTATATTGAAAGGGTTACTCCAAGCATTGTAACCACTACTGTTTGTGATGCCATGAGTAATATGATGCTGTTCCCTTAAAAGGGGAGAACTATTTGCAAAGATCTGCCTTCTTACCAAGGTCTTGCTGGTCACAAAGCCTTCTCTAATGCCATGTGATGTAAATCCAGCTTCTACAGAGCTGCAGAAGCCAGTTGCGGATCCCACCGGTCATTCATTGGTTGAGAGCAAGAGCTAAACCAAGGAATGAACCCTAGTACAAAGAATACGCATATAATTAATATTAGCCAGCCCTGAAGTGCCCACTGTGCCTTAAGTAACCCTTTAAAGCCCCCTCCCTCTCCCCCATCAGTCTCACCGTATTAAAACTTATGGGCAGGAATAAAGGTTTCATGCAACACTCTTTGGTTGAGTGAGGCACCATGAGTCCATCTAAAATTATCGCTTCTTGTGTCTCCAAACCTGATTAAATCTGATTTCCCAAATACATTAAAGGAAAGTAAGTAAAATTATTTTACAGCAAGAAAGTTCTTCACATTCATTGGAAAGGTGTTAGTTTCATTGTGATGTTAGATAAACTTGTAGGATAAAGATTTTATCTAATCTACTCCTACCTAAGCCCTCTTAATTGTCTTCTCCCTGTTATTGAAAAGAACATTTCAAGTAAACATAATGTATGCAAAATAAAGCTAAACTACACCAATTAGCCCTCCCACACATTTAATTCCCAGCATGCTGTGTTTTTACAGCACTTCCAGTCTCCAGGTGCAAATTAGAACACTCAGCTTAGCCATTATGTATCATTTTCCATCTATTTGCATGTGTTCTTATGTAAATGAATCCACTATTTAGCACATAGTGTGTTACATAAGGAAAGGCAAAGAGACACAACCATATGATATCTGTCAGTACAGAGGCAGTCAATCAATGATACCAAGTAAACCAGCAGATAACTTAACCATCAGGATGTGGCTGGTAATTGCACTAGCCCTCTCTTTTTATCTCAGACACTTTTATTAGTTGTAGTTGTGCTATTGTTATCTTTGTATTGTCTACCTCTTTGTGCATACTCTTCAATTTGCTCAGGACACCCCACCCACTGTGTTCTCTAGACATAATTCACTTACACAAATTCATGCACATTATATGAAAATGCTATACAATTAAAATGTTTTCAGTAAGAAAACGAGTCGTTAGTCAATGAAGAATCCAGCAGCATTTGAATTATACAAACTGCAGTGAAGTGGTTGATAACCGTCAATCCGATATGTTTTTGGAATACCTCAAATGTAAATTAGGAAATTTCATGGATTTATTTGTTTATTCTTTGCAAAAGAAGTTGAGCGGTTATAAAGCTTTCTAGATTATATAACTCAATAGTCTTGCAATACGTGGGATAGGCTGAACATAGGAATACAAAAGATAATAGTATAACAAGCATTAGGTAACAAATATAATAAACATTTTCAAATACATTATGGATTCATGTTTGTGTATTGATTCTGTTCTTATTACAAATGCATATTTTCAAAATGACATGATAAAGTAAGCATGAACACTGAATGTTGACATATAGTAAATACAGTTGCCTAGATATAACTAGGCATCTGTACTTCAAAGGGCATTGCAGGATGTTGTTGCAGTCTGCACTTATGCTCCCATATGTTTCTAGAGACCTAATTCTTCCTCTCCATGCCTGATATATGCATTACTGTACAGATTAAGCTCTCTAGGTCCAGAACAACTGATCAAACCCTGGTGGAGGATGAGGACGTATTTTGAAACACTTCAACAATTAAGTGAAGCTTTATTTAGATAATTTACAATTATTCGGCAATGTGATCTAAGATAAAACTCATGTAAACTTGTTGTTTGTATCAAAGTGGTAAAAAAAAACAAAAGCTAATAACACACTTGATTTTTGACTTGAATTTAATATATACGTCAAGCAGTTTATAGGTTAAATTTATAAACTCCAAAATAGTTCTAGTGCAATCTGCCCAGAAGCAATAGATGAATACTTAAGTGTAAGGCACCTTATCTATCTCTTTTTTCATTTTTTAAATTTATGAGGCTCATTATGTCCAATTTCAATTTCCATTAATACTAACTGCAAGCAATGAGCATTTAAATGAATGTAATCACGTCTAACAGACAGCACCTCACTTAGAAGTGGTTGTGCTTACTTTTTGTAGAAAATGTCAGCTGCTAATATTTGAAAGTGCAATTTATACCTTCCTAATTATCTCTTTCTTCTCTTAGAGAAGCATTTTGTATGTTGAGTATTACAAAGTAGAGACCCAAAAAGAATTCTCACTTTCTTCGAATCTAGTGAAAGGGTCTTTGCAAAACTATAGATTTTTTTTATTATTCTTTCAGACATATGTCAAATTAAGTCAAGGTTTTTTTTTTTCCCAACGATATCAATTTAAAATTCCAATTCAGCAGTGATTTTTTTTAATGTAGACAGAATCATAAACGTATCTTTAAAAATATTTCTGGATTTTAGCTACAAAGCATCTACAGTGTTTATTTTTAGAGATGTAAATTACACTTTTTTATTATGTTTTAAAAAAGCATATATCAGTGTCATTCAATTTATGTGAATAGAATTAAGGTTGGTTTGCAAACAAATTTGGAAAATGTAACCGTAAATATTGAAATTCCATGGTACTAGAGTGACAGTGTTTCTAAATCAATCCAACGCTAGCAGGTCATGAAATAAAGTGACACTTCAAAGTGAATTTTAAATTAAGTTTAATCTAGTCAAACTGGAAAAATTATTTAAGTCAACTATGTTTTCGATTCATCTACATTGTACTTAAATTTGATTTTTTGGGGGTTCACTTTTATTTATCACTTTATTACATAACCCTGCAAATATCTATTAGGGTTGAATTTAGTTCGGTATGTGTCTTTACATAAATTAGCCAAGTAGTGAGTTCCTAACTAATAGAGTATGCACAAAGCAATGTATACATTTGAAATGATACTCAGGAGGTTGTGTGTTTCCAAAATCACAGGAGACTCCTGCATCCACCAACATTTAAAGCCTTCTTGATGTTCGACAGGTTCTTGAAACAGAAGATGTGGATGTACAAATATAGAATATTTCTACTAAACATGTTGCTCAAAAGCACATGCCAAGAAGCATAGACTACTGCATAGGCTATAGTGCTATAGTTCCTTTCCTATAGTTTTGCAAATGAGGACCTGTGTTGTATCCTCATATATGTATGGCTGTTAATACCTCAGGCTTCAACAACCTGGAACAACAACTACAAAGTTGCAAAAAGTCAGACGACGGCATATAACCTTCCCCCTACGAAGATATGACTGCGTTCAGCCATTCCTGAATTTTAGAACACAGAAGCAACTTGTCTTACAAATAGAGATGTCCCGAAAGGTTCGCTGGCGAATAGTTCCTGGCGAACATATGCGATGTTCGGTCCGCCTCCTATTCGTCATCATTGATTAAACTTTGACCCTGTGTTCGGTCATTAGTTCGTGCGGTCAAAATGGCCGCGACCCATTGTTCTCCCCACGTGGCTGTGTGTATGGTACAGTTCCAGGATGTAGATAACAGGGATATGTCTCAGTCAGGCAGCAGTACACACATGGACGTATGGTGTGATGATGATGATGTTGTTCCCGCTGCTGCTTCCTTTGCTGAGTTGTCAGATACAAGTGAAGTGGTTGATGATGAAGATGAGTCCATGGATTTCACATGGGTGCCCGCTAGAAGAGAAGAAGAACAGGGGGAAAGTTCAGATGGGGAGACAGAGAGGAGGAGGAGACGAGTTGGAAGCAGGGGGAGGTCATCGCAAGGAGCTAGTGGCACAGTCAGACAGCATGCATCGGCACCCGGGGTCAGCCAGACAGCACGCCAATCAACGCATGCTGTTGCCACCACCAGATTGCCGTCATTGTAGAGCTCAGCAGTGTGGCATTTTTTTTGTGTGTCTGCCTCTGACAACAGCGATGCCATTTGCAACCTGTGCCAAAAGAAACTGAGTCGTGGGAAGTCTAACACCCACCTAGGTACAACTGCTTTGCGAAGGCACAGGATCGCACATCACAAATGGGATCAACACATGAGTACAAGCAGCACACAAACTCAAAGCCACCATCCTCCTCCTGGTCCAGCATCTTCAGCCACGTCAACCACTGCTGTGCTCCTGGCCCCCTCTCAACCATCCGCCACTCCGTCTCTCGCCTTGAGCAGTTCCTGCTCATCTGCCCACAGTCAGGTGTCTGTCAAGGACATGTTTGAGCATAAGAAGCCAATGTCACAAAGTCACCCCCTTGCCAGGCATCTGACAGCTGGCTTGTCTGAACTCTTAGCCTGTTAGCTTTTACCATACAAGCTGGCGGAGTCTGAGGCATTCCAATAATTTGTAGCTATTGGGACACCGCAGTGGAAGGTACCCGGCCGAAATTTATTTGCACAAAAGGCAATCCCCAACCAGTACTTGATTGTGCAAAAGGAAGTAATGGCATGTCTGGCACACAGTGTTGGGGCAAGGGTCCATCTGACCACTGATACCTGGTCTGCAAAGCATGGTCAGGGCAGGTATATCACCTACACTGCGCATTGGGTAAACCTGCTGACAGCTACCAAGCATGGAATGCGTGGCTCTGCAGAGGAGTTGGTGACACCGCCATGACTTGCAGGCAGGCCTGCTGCCACCTCCTCTACTCCTCCTACTCCATCCTCTTCCATAACCTCCTCGGCTGAGTCCTCTTCTGCTGCTGCATCTTGCTCCACATCAACGGCACCCCCCAGCTCCCCAGGTACTATTCCACATCCCGGATACAGCAGTGTCACGCCGTCTTGGGGTTGACTTGCCTGAAAGCAGAGAGTCACGCCGGACCAGCACTCCTGTCCGCCCTGAACGCACAGGTGGATCAGTGGCTGACTCCGCACCAACTGGAGATCGGCAAAGTGGTTTGTGACAACGGAAGAAATTTGTTGGCGGCATTGAATTTGGGCACGTTGACACATGTGCCGTGCATGGCACATGTGTGTAATCTGATCGTACAACGCTTTGTGCATAAGTACCCAGGCTTACAGGACGTCCTGAAGCAGACCAGAAAAGTGTGTGGCCATTTCAGGCGTTCCTACACGGCCATGGCACACTTTTCAGATATCCAGCGGCGAAACAACATGCCAGTGAGGCGCTTGATTTGCGAAAGCCCGACACGTTGGAATTCAACACTCCTAATGTTCGACCGCCTGCTCCAACAAGAAGAGGGCATTAACGACTATTTGTATGACCGGGGTGCTAGGACAGCCTCTGCGGAGCTGGGAATTTTTTTGCCACGTTACTGGACGATCATGTGCAATGCCTGTAGGCTCATGCGTCCTTTTGAGGAGGTGACAAACCTAGTCAGTCGCACCGAAGGCACCATCAGTGACATCATACCATTTGTTTTCTTCCTGGAGCGTGCCCTGCAAAGAGTGCTGGATCAGGCCGTAGATGAGCGTGAAGAGGAAGAGTTGTGGTCACCATCACAACCAGAAACAGCCTTATCAGCATCGCTTGCTGGACCTGCGGCAACACTGGAAGAGGATTGTGAGGAAGAGGAGTCAGAGGAGGAATGTGGTTTTGAGGAAGACCAACCACAACAGGTATCCCAGGGTGCTGACCCCCTACTAGACCCCCGGTATAAGCAGAAAGTGCCTGAAATTTTACTAAATTACCGCAAGTCGGAAAGGATGCAGCAGTTCCAAAATAAAAAAAAATTAAAAACTATGCTTTACACAGCATATAAGGGTGATGTCACAGCACAATGGGAATCTAACAGGGGAAGAGGTGAAAGTAATCCTCCTCCTCCCACGACCACGCCGGCAAGGACAGGACGCTTTACAGACGTGTTGTTGATGGAGGACATGCAGAGCTTTTTAAGTCCTACGCATCGCCATAGCCCTTCGAGGTCCACCCTCAGAGAACGACATGACCGACAGGTAGCAGACTACCTCGCCTTAACTGCAGATATCGACACTCTGAGGAGCGATGAACCCCTTGACTACTGGGTGTGCAGGCTTGACCTGTGGCCTGAGCTATCCCAATTTGCGATAGAACTTCTGGCCTGCCTCGCTTCAAGTGTCCTGTCAGAAAGGACCAGTGCAGCAGGAGGTATTGTCACTGAGAAGAGAAGTCGCTTAGGTCAAAAAAGTCTAGATTACCTCACCTTTATTAAGATGAATGAGGGATGGATCCCAAAGGGACTGACAGTGGGCGATACATTCGACTAAAAAAGGCCTGATGAGAGGGACTACTTAACACACCACTCCTATCTGGTGGCACATTAGATTGCACACGCAGTGCCCTAAATTTGAAGTAGGAGGACCGACCAAGCATCTTTTTCCATCTCCCGGTTCCTAAAATCGATGCCATATACACCTCCCCTGATAGGGGACGTAACAGGGATTAAACTGATAGGAATAGTACTACTTAACACACCTTATAATAATGCAGAGAGAGGCAACGCAGAGAGAGGAATCTGAAGAAGAGGAGTCAGAGGAGGAAGGTGGCTTTGAGGAGGTGGAAGACCAAACACAGCAGGCGTCCCAGAGGGCTTATTGTCACCTTTCCGGGACCCTTGGTGCTGTACGTGGCTGGGTGGAGGAAGAGACCTTCAATGACATCAGTGAGGACAAGGAACGGGACATGGCTAGCTTGGTATCCAACCTTGTGCAAATGGGGAGTTTGCGGTTGTGCAAATGGACTGTTTGCGGTTGTTTGCAGTGCGTTAAATGGGGAGTTTGGTCTGTCACTGTGAAGCGGGCGTAACCCTTACACTACCTGATCGATACAACATCATACCTGATGTTTTAAAGCACGTTATTCCAAACAATTTAGGAATGTTAGGTGATTTATGCCCTTTATGGATTAAAACCAGACTCTGCATCAACTATGTAATTTTCCATGGGAGTTTTGCATGCCACAGTCCAGGTGTTAGTCCCCTTGAAACAACTTTTCCATCACTATTGTGGCCAGAAAGAGGCCCTGTGGGTTTTAAAATTTGCCTGCCTATTGAAGTCTATGGTGGGTCGCCCGGTTCGCCTGTTCGCGAACATTTGCGGAAGTTCGCGTTCGCCGTTTGCGAATGGAAAATTTACTCTACTTACAAATGTTTTCAAATAGTAAAAAATCAAGTAAAAAATATTTAATTATATATATATATATATAAACAATTATATAAAATATTATTATCTTGTCATTGTTCACAGAATCATTTTATTTAATTATACATATATGCAATTATATAAAATATTATTATCTTGTCATTGTTCACAGAATCATTCTATAGAATATTAAAGATGCCTACTCATAATACAATATAGCATTGATCACTATTCAATCCATACACACTTTATACATGCATATTAAAATGATTATTACTGATTCATAGTTAATATGGAAATTGTCTACCAGCAGTATCTTGTGAGGAAAAGTGAATTTTAATTGCCTATTTAGAATTATCCTTAACATCCACCTTTTATTTTATATACTGTTTTTCTATGTTAAACAAAAATATAAATTGTAAAACTAAAAAATGCAAAAAAACAAAAGATAACATGTAATTAAGTATAGTTGTGTGACTTCTGCATTTATTTTTTATTATGATGTTAGTATATTGTAATAATTTATTTTAGAGGAATTGATTATCTAAGCGACAGTTATGACCAACGGGACAATTTTATTTTATTTTTTTGTGCTTGTACTGGACTCTTACGATGAACTTCAATTTGTAAATGTATGATAATCCAATTTCTGGAATTTGCACACTGATTTTCCCTGAATGGAATTTGAATTTTAGGACCAATCTCTGAACGTGCATCCAAATGTCTTTTACTAAATTAACCAAATTGCAATTTATCACCAAATTTCAAAATTATATCTGAATTTCACACTTTTAATATACATTTTTTTGCTAAATAAATTATACTCATATGTCTCATTGCAATGTCAATTTTTTTTTCTGACCATATGGTTTTAAGTAACATATGAATCCTATGATCCTCCTTAGGGACATGTATTAAAATGACCACAAGATTTTCAGTCATGCCAAAAATCCATAGATATCTATAGCTAACAGCCCTATTCACCTATTCACTAAAGTGTTAACTGCTGCAATTTCAAAGGGAATTCAAAAATTATTTAAAATTTAAATCAAAATAGCCAAACTGAGAACAATTTTTACTGGAAGATTTTTCAGTTTGGTTATTTCAGCATACAATCTAAAATTCACCTTGAATGAACATTTTAATTAAAGGGACACTCCAGGCACCCAGACCACTTCTGCCCATTGGAGTGGTCTGGGTGCAAACTCCCACTACTCTTAACCCTGCAACTGTAAATATTGCAGTTTTCATAAACTGCAATATTTACATTGCAGGGTTAACTCCCCTTCTAGTGGCTGTCTACTAGACAGCCACTAGAGGGCACTTCCTGGTTTATAGCACAGATTTTCTGTGCAATAGCGTCGCTGGATGTCCTCACGCTGGACGTCCTCACGCAGCTTTGCCACGCATGCGCAATAGGTCTCCCCCGCTGGATGACGTCAGCGGGGGAGGAGCGTGGGCGGACCCTGACCCAGCGCCGAGGGACATCGGCGCTGGATACAGGTAAGTCACTGAATGGGTTTTAACCCCTTCAGCAACTTGGGATGGGGGGTGGGAGGGAGAGGGGACCTGCAGTGCCAGGAAAACGATTTGTTTTCCTGGCACTGGGGAGTCCCTTTAATAGCCTGCATATTCTGTCAGCAGACTATGGACTTTATACATTCTCATATTATGTACAACATTATACTTTGTGTTTGGACGAATGGTAAGACATTGTAACGCACAGAATGCAGGGAAAATGCAGAAATACTTATTGCAACCATGAATTATAAGGATCTGTAAAAATCACATAGGGATATAGCCAAGTAATATGGCTTTATGTTAGAAATCCCCCATATGTATTTATTTAACATTCTTTGTATAGCGCCCATAACTCTGCACCCACTAGTGCTTATGTAAAAGGAATTGTAATTATGCACAGGATATTCTACAATACTTTAAACTCAAAGTTCCACCTCCTTTAAATTATGCATTCTTATAACATAGAAAGCATAAAAAGTTCACATGTTAAACATTAGTAATGAGAAAATTTAGTATACATGCGTGCTTATGAAAATTAAATGTTCATTTATGGAAATTCATACCTTATATACCCGGTAAACTTGCATCATATAATAGTTATGGACCTCATTTTTGTTACAAGTCTGAATAGGTATACATTTAAAATGTTGCCTTTAAAAAGGTGAGTTTTAAATTTTCACTTTTGCAGTTATGTTGAAGCATTTATAAGACAGAATCATTATGTCATTGTTAACAATGGTGATGTTTAAACCCTTAAGGACACATGACAAACATATTCCGTCATGATTCCCTTTTATTTCAGAAGTTGTGTCCTTAAGGGGTTAAATAATGCTTACTACATGGAAGAGTATTACAAGGTTTGGTTTTGGCATAGGTTAAAATGAGGGTAGCCAGCATCACTAGAGGTAGTTAGATTAACATTATGTAATCTGTATTTACAAATCAACATAATTAAAACAAGCCTCTCAATTTTAATCAATATTTATCTCACATTTTTTTTTACTGCAAAGCAATTTCTCCACCGCTATAGGTGAAATCTCTTTTCTTCAAGTTTTAGTTTACCTCTTGTACTTTTAGTAATGAACAGCTCATGAGGAAGCTGTTTATGTTAACCTGAATAGATTATGCTCTCACTGCACAGGGATGTTGTTTTAGCACATGTAAGCTGTGCCTAATGCATTATGAACACAACTTTGTGCTAAGGACATTTAAGGTAATGATAAGATGTCTGAACACCAACAATTCTGGGAGAGAGCTGCCGTTATCATTAATATCTAACCCTCCTACCTACTGAGAAAGGATAGGTTAAACAACAAAGTTATATAACTGCAAAAATGCGACACAATTACTGGGGAAGTTGTAAGTAGCACTTTAAGTGAAAAAAGAATACGGCAACAATATAAAATATACTTCTGGTTTTTTTTGTTAGTTTTTTTACATCATAATATGGTATTTGCTGTTTCATTCATCGAATAGTCATAGTTGAAGTTATCAAATACCAAATCATCATATGTATTGTTTAATCTCTCTTTCTCTGTCTCTTATCTAATTACTTTTCGATAATTAAAATATGCTTCTGTGTTCCACATATGAGTTATTTTTTGTTTATTTCAATTTTATAGTGATGTAGTTAGAAATTTAAAAGAACATTTTTAAAAGAAGAACTGGACTGGAATTATGTATATTGCATTCAAGAATTCTACTAGGGATAGTCTTTCATTTATTGAAAATACTTAGATAAAGATCAAACAAAAAAGTTTGTAATATATTTATTTTTCCATTTAATATAATATGCATCCTCCTGCTGAAATAGCAGGGTTGCAGGTATGAATTCCAAGTGTTGCAGTATTGACTCAAAACTAGCCATGTTTTGTTTTTGCTATGAGAACTCTCTTTATTTTTCATTTTATTTCCAGCATTTTGAACAGCAAAGTTACATTGCAATATATGTTATACACTTGGATAATAAGTGAGATGTGGTGAAATAAAAATATCACCTTCCTTCTTCACTATGTTTTATACAATGTTAAGACAATCGATTTTGCAGTAGCTGGCCTTTCTTATTGCATTTCATATTGTATAGGTAATGAAAAATTATTTATAATTTCATATTTACTCATTCGCAAGTCATGATTTAACAAATATATTGCTTCTGGTAGCTCATATGTGATCCATTGGTGGACTATTGACACATATGCTCTTTCTCTGCCTCTTATTAAAATATTTAGTCTGTCCCTTTTCTCTGGTGTCTTTAATGGTATCATCAAGCATGCACCTATAACTCCAATCCTAAATAAGTCAAAACTTGACACAAACTCCTCTTCAAATATTGCCCTTTCTCCTTACAACCATTTTCCTCCGAGCTACTTGACAACGTCTTGAATATCAGACTTACTAACATCCTCCAATTTGACTTTTTACTTGACCTACATCATTCTGGTTTCTGTACTCATCAATCTACTAAAAGAGCTTTAAAAATGCTAGAAGAACAAACTGGAGATTAAATGACAATATTCTTTTTAGTAAAGGAAATAGAGAATATATTGAGGAGATGACAGAGAGGTTTTTCCAAGAAAATGAGGGCGGAGAAGTTTCACTCCCAATAGTATGGAATGCATACAAATGCGTTATAAGAGGCTATTTAATTAAATTGGGTACAATAGATAAAAAAAAAAGAAGGGGAAATCCCTTAGAGATCTTTATGTAGATTTTTACAAATTATCTAAAGAAAATAAAGCCTCACCAACCCAGGATATAAGTAAAAAAATGCTATTAATGCAAACTGGTATAAATGAACTATTAATGGAGGAGTCAAATAGAAATTTACAATCATTAAAGATAAACTGGTATTATAAGAGCAATAGGGCAGACAGACTGCTTTCAAATAAATTGAAAAATAAAAAAACAATTAAGGAGGATCCATAAAATTGACACCGAAAAGGAAAGGCTATTGTGCCCAAAGAAAATTGGGTCAGCCTTTAACGATTATTATAGTCGATTATATAATTTGGAACCTGTAGGACAACAACTGCCCTCATCAGAATGTTTTAAAAATAAAAAAATACCGAAAATAACTAGAGAACAACTTATGGAGATAAATAAACCAATAACCTCTGATAATATAAAAGTAGCAATCAATAAGTTACAGTTAAGTAAAGCTCCCGGCCCAGACGGCTACTCAAAATTTTTTTATAAGATATTTAGGGATACTCTTTCTGAGCGGCTGGCTAGGACATTTAATGAGATAGTGGAGAATCGTACATTTTCTAAGGAGATGCTTCAAGCAAACATTGTCCCAATCTTGAAACCGGATAAAGATCCAGCCAAATTAGCGAATTATCGCCCAATATCTCTCCTTAATGGAGATGTAAAGACTTATGCTTCGATTTTAGCTGATCGCTTAAAAACCTGTATTCCCGCTCTGATACATCAAGATCAAGCCGGGTTTATACCTGGCAGAGCAGCCTCTGGTGGCCTTAGAAGGATATTGGATGTTCATGATGCTGCGATAAGGAAGAATGTCCCCCTTCTGACCCTGTCACTGGATGCTGAGAAAGCGTTTGACAGGGTCAGATGGGATTTTTTGGGGAATGCACTCAAGTCGTATGGCATTGTGGGAGCGGTTTACGACGCTATCATGGCATTATACACTAGGCCCTCTGCTAGGACCATAGGACCAGGAATAGAGGCAGACTGGTTTAATATTAAGAATAGTACTAGGCAGGGCTGCCCTCTGTCCCCGCTACTCTATGTTTTAACCATAGAGCCTCTTGCAGAAGATATTAGGATAAATGAGAAGATTAAGGGATTTAGGCTCAATAATGTAGAACATAAGATCAACCTATACGCAGATGATGTTATGCTTATGATCCAGAATCCTAGATCCTCGTTACCGGAATTGATAAAAATATTGGCCCAATATAGTGAATACTCAAATTATAAATTAAACACTAACAAGACTACAATAATGACAACTAATTTATCTAATGAAGAAAAGAACTTTATTAAAATGTCTTATGATTTTGTTTGGGTAAAGGATAATACTATCTTTCTTGGTATTAAAATTCCAAGAAATATAAAAAAATATTATAGAGGTTAACTTTCTTCCACTTATAAAATCTACAAATAAGATCCTAAAAGAATGGGTCAGTAGAGAGATTTCCTGAATAGGACGTATAAACACCATTCGCTCATGCATTCTGCCTAAGTGGAATTATCTTTTTAGAATGATACCAATACAAGTTCCAACTCCATGGTTAAAAATGATACAATCAGCTTTCTCCAAATTCATTTGAAAGGGGAAAAAACCTAGAATAAGCTTACAGTTATTATCTAAGAAGAGAAAAGATGGAGGCCTTGCCGCCCCTAATATAATAGAATATCATAATGCCTGTATGCTGGCACATGTTGCTAACACCTTAAGTAGTGATCAAAAAGATCAAGCTTGGTATCAAATAGAGCAATCTTTAGTAGAGACAAATAACTTACCTGCTTTATTTTGGACAACAAGGAAGCAGGAAAATAAGAACAACTTAGTACACCCAGAACACTCTACTATTATAGATAATATCCTGAGATATTGGCACAACACTAAGAAGAAACTTAAAATAGAATATCGATTGTTTCCCTTTTTACCCTTAGAGGTAATTAAGGGGAACATTGAGGATATTGATATAAGGGGATGGACACAAAAGGGAATTACGAATATACAAGAGATCATAGATAAAAAGGAAATTAAGTCATTTAATCAGTTACAATCAGAGTTTGGGATTGATAGTAAGGAGATATTCACATATTTAAGAATTAAGTTTTATTTGATGAAAATCTTGGATTTCCAGCTTAATAAAAATATTAGTAATTTAAAAAAGATTCTGGAAACTCATAGAGTCAAAGGCCATATTTCTAGATGCTATGAGTTTTTAGGGGACTCTCAGAAGTTTTCTGCTTGGAAATCTAAAATAATGTGGGAAAAAGATTTACATATTGCAATCCCTGAGCAAGACATGATAGGTGCGATTGTTAAGGTCAATAAATCGGTACACTGTCTAAATATAGTAGAGAATTTTTATAAACTTACGAACAGATGGTATATGGTGCCAGAAAAGTTGGCTAAAATATATAAAGATCAGAATCATCTTTTTTGGCGATGTGATGATGGGAAAGGAGATTACCTCCCTATATGGTGGCAATGTGGGTCTTTGGGTGGTATATGGAAGTTTATATACCAACAGATTTACAGTGTTTGCCAGATACAGTGTCACGCCTCAAAGTTTTCTGTTACACCAGGGATGGCCCTCCATGCCTACTGAGAAAGTCATGCTGATAATACATATGTTGATGGCAACTAAGATAGTTCTAGCCAGATATTGGAAAAGTAATAAAGCTCCAGACTGGATTGAAATTAAAAAGCAAGCAATATATTAATGTAAAATGGAAAGTGGAATAATCCAAGGAAACTCGGTTGGTTTGAAGAAATCCTGTAATTGGGATAAAATGGTGGATAAGTTTATCGCTAGTAATTAAATTTGTAATTTAGAAGGTTGGTGTAGCCCCCAGTGCGTGTCTGATCCTGGAGTGATACTAGCAAAACGTATTTATCAATGTAGGAAAGTAATAAGGGGATGGAAATACGCTAGTTCCACGGGATGGTATGTGTGAATGGTGTGAATGTTGTTTTTAATGTTTCCTCTTTTTTGATATTCATGGTTTCCATAGATATGATTACTTTGAACTGAGGTACTCTGGCATAGTTATAGAAGTATATTCTTGGGTATAAGTATGTAAGATATATACATGTATTTACTGTATTAGTGTTTTTCATTAATTCTTGTACTTTGTTTAAAATGGAAACACCTTTAGGAGTAATCTTGAAATGTCTAGAGAGGAATTGTATGTATGCTTTTGTAATTCTTATATGGAAAAAACTTTTGAAGAAATAAAAATATATTAAAAAAAAAAAAGAGCTTTAAATAAAGTGACCAATTAATTAAAAGCTTCTAAAATACAATGGTCACTTCTATCTTGTAATTTTTCTTGACTTTTCCATTGCTTTCAACACTGTTGACCATCACCTTCATAATGGTTCTGCTCTTTCATGGTTCTCCTCTAACCTCTTGCAGTGTTCCTTCCATGTTTTCTTTCCTTGTTCATCCTCCATCCTCAAACCCTCTCTGTTTGTGCCCCTCAATGGTATATACTCAATTCATGGAGAAACTTGTTTTTAACCAGGTCTTTTGGATTCCAGAATTACATTTATGCTGACAATGTATAGATTTATCTGCCGTTTCCTAATCATTCTACTTCCCCCTTGAATCCTGTCTCCACCTGCATCTCTACCATTTCTGACTGGATGACAGCTTAATTTCTTAAAATAATTCACTACAAAACAAAATGTCTTATCTTTCCTTCTGCAAGCACTACCACCCCCGTGCTGGTCTCCCTTCAGGTCAATGGCACTGATATCAAATCTACAACCACACTGCCTTGGTATTCTCTTTCATTTGATACTCTAGTCCATTTTAACATTGAGTCAATCAGTAAATCCCATGACTTCCATCTGAAAACCATAGTTAGCCTCTGCCCCTCACTAACACAAGATGCAGCTAAGGTGCTTATCCATGAAACATTATATTCCATTTTGATGAAAGAAATCTTCTCCTCTCTGATGTTACACAATTCTTTCTCATTACATTCAATAATAAATGTTACACAGTTCTT
Organism: Pelobates fuscus; assembly: GCF_036172605.1. Taxonomy (NCBI): domain Eukaryota; kingdom Metazoa; phylum Chordata; class Amphibia; order Anura; family Pelobatidae; genus Pelobates; species Pelobates fuscus. Next base: position 33,693,515 of record NC_086326.1, read on the forward strand.
GTTCATTACATTCAATAATAAATGTTGCATCAGCTGCACATCACCTATCTGTCAGTCTGTACATTCGTTTCCTATAAGATTTAGGGTCTAATTACTTAAAAATCATATCATAACAATGCCCCTATCTACCTATCAGTATTATAAGTAATGTCCCATCCACATCCCTCTGCTCTGCAATAGACTTGCATATGTCTTCTGCTCACGCCTTCAAGACTTCTCTGGAACGTGACTTGTTCCAACTACTTGCGTGTTAGTCCATCTGTTATACACCACTGCTAAATTTGTTGAGTTTTTATAAACAACAGCAGCAACAATAGTCATAATGGGGTAATGGACACACATTTCCAATGTAAACCTAACATTTGCTGCAAATATCCACTCCTTCTCATCCTCCAGACATAATCTGGAGAGGTACCACCCTCCTAAGTTAGAAGCACTCATCGCAATAGAATGTTTAGTTGTTGAAATAAATATTAAACATGAATAAAATAGTCTGCCAAATAAAACAATCCATGTGATTGGAAGTTGACTCATTTATCATTATTGATTAAGAATTGGCAAAGAATGAAAACAAAATGCAGTGGTAGAATAAAAGGCATCAATGAAAACAGCTGCATTCTCTATAAATTCTTATGATAAATTGTATTAAATGCACAGCAGAACATCTGCTGCCATCTGTTTAAGGCATAAACATGTACATTCCAGCAATTCAGGACTGTTTTATCTCTTGTGGATTTTTTTTTAATCTCCAAAATGCTGAAAACATCCAAGAAAACTACTAGACAAGAAGCATTGACATTGCTTTTCTTGTCAGTGTTTTGTTGAGTCCTGTTTAATATGAGGTCATGAGATTTTGATGACAGAATGGATGCAGCTAGTGTAGATAAATGTATAATGAATGGGTCTATTGTTTTTACTCAATAAGAAAATGAACATAATCACATACTTATGAATTTGTATAAAACAAAATGTCTCTGATTTACAATCATGGTTCTTAAACTGGGAATAATCTATAAGCTGTGTAGCTATAGCACTGAAAGTCTCAGATAACCTAACAGTGTAGACATCTGTTTAATTTCATAAGGATACACTTAAAACATAGCTAGGTGCAAAGATGGAATTGGAGCTGACTCTTGTTTTGTTTTTTTGTTTTTTGTCATGCGGTGTTAGAGTGGTTTGACAAAAGCAAGGATCTCCCCAGCACTCATATCATGCCCCCTCTTAAGCCACACTTGTCATAACACAGAAATAATATGTCTGCATTTCAGGATGTACTGAGACACAACATGCAATACTTAAGTTAACAGTTAAACTAAACCAAAGGACTTTAAATATAATAAAACATATTGCAAGGCCTTAAAATGGCAAGCTTAACACTATTTAGAATAGTAATAGACAAGCTGAGGTCAGGGACTCAGAATGAGACAAAGTGTGATTAGACAATTCAAAGGTCAAAGGATACAGAAAGAAAAGTAGTCATACACAAGCCAAGGTCAGAAAATCTAATAATACAAACAAGATAAACAAGTTCTTTGATAACCATAAAATGAAAACCACGACAGGGCACAGTACAAAACCAAACATGGTAAACACAACAGCGTCTAGTCAGTTATACAGTTATATACCTGTAAACCCCCAAGTGACACCAGAACATGCATGGGCATCGCTGGCATGACATCATACGCACATCGCTGGCGTAACATCACACGTACTTTTGCATTATAACTATTACATCCAACGTGCAGTGGTTGACGTCTGCAAGGACACCAGTGGGGGAAGCAGCCAGAGATAATTGTGGATGGTGCCAGTAGATGGTGCCAGTAGAGAGCACACAGAGCTCACCATAACGTACCCCAGATACCTGCACCAGGTGGGTGCCGCGATACTGCATTAGTTATATTAGTACAATTCCATTTACCCTGGATGGCAATTCTATGCTAAGAAGGCAATGCTAACCCATTTTTCTTCTCTTCCATTTGATAAAGCCTTATGGTGAAAATGTGTATATGGATGTTATCACTCTGATTTTGATTTAATTAAAGGATTTTTTGTTAAAACGTCCCCTTGTGTTTTATACCAACTGTCTTTTAATCTTATAAACTACCTGGCATTTTATATTTCCTTATCATTGCTCCTATCATCTCCAAAGAATCCTAGATGGGGATCATTCCACCAGTGCGTGATTCATATATCAGTTGGTCTGCTCTACCTTTGTGAATATATCTCTTTTTATGTTACTTTTAGAAGTTTTTCTATCATACAGTGAACATTATCTGTTGCATTTTATCTTTACTTTTGGGTTTCTGGAATTTTCTATACTGACACCCACACCATATCCTGTAAGTGGAGATTAGACTACTGCACGCTATATACGCTGGAGCTGGCTATAGCTCCATCAAATGTGAGTACCTTTTTATATTATATATGGATTGCATCACAGAACTTTGAACATCTTCTGGACAAGATTTTTCTTCTTTGACCCTCTGATTACTTGATGTTACCATTGTACAAGAGGGTACTCTTTCACTGAAGACTTCTTTTACCTGGACATTTTATTGTTGTTTATTATACACTGTAGGCGCAGACCTTAGTCCTGTGTTCTATGCTCATCCATTGCAGCAAACCTGTCACGAAGTACACAAACATAGTTATTTGCTAAAAGGAGAATTCAAATTGAATCCAAATTGAATATCAAACTTAAAGGTAAAGTAACTGTTGGTAGCTGAAATAATCGTTCACTTAGAGAAGATTTCCAGTTTGACTATTTTTGTGCAATTGTTCCAAAATGGCTTATAGCACCATAACTACTAAAAAAAAGATGTGATTGTGGTGCTAGAGAACCTCTTATGTTTTCCAGTTCAGATAGGTTGCATTTAGAGTTTTAGCCCCAATGTGTGTTTAACCTCTAATGCACATAAAATAAAAATCATTTGAATGATGTAGTCTGCAATGAAATTGTATTCCTCAATGAAGATAGTCATATAGAGGCCAAAATTGAACCAAAACAGATCGAGCAACAACAAATTACAAGGAACGCTGCATTAGCAACAGTGGAGCAGGTTTAGAGAAGAGCAAAGATTTACACAGTGTAAAGATGGTGTCAAACGGATGCTAACAGTCTACATCTGTTGGACATCCAGATGCATCTAGCCAGCTTGTACAGATGTTTCATCTACTGGATGTGTCACACTTTAGTGTTTTGCCAGCTTGTCCAGATGTTGCATCTAGTCATGGTGTCTAGGTGTTTTATCTAGTTGCATACATATGTATCTAGACACTGTTTCCAGATACTTCAACTATTTGTACAGCCAGATGTTATAACTAGCTATGTGTTTAGAAGTTGCCCTCAGGCAATATGTACAGATGTTTAATCTTATCCTGTCCAGTTGTATCGTGTTCATGTATCTAGATGTTGCCTAAACCTTTTTACATCCAGATGTTGCATCTGGCCATTGTGTCCAGATGTTCCATTTAGTCTCTATTCCTAAAGGTTGCATCTAGCCATTGTGTTCAAATGTGTATTCTGCCCAAGTGTCTAGTTGTTGCTTCTTAACCAACAACTAGACATTTGGCTTTTGTGTCCATATTTTTCAAATATCTCCAGTGATTGCATTTAGTAATTGCATCCAGATGTTGCTTCTAGTCAGTGTTTTGAAGTCTTGCATCTAGTCAGTGTGCCTTCAGCCAGTATGCTTAGCTGTGAGGCCAAATGTTATGTAACTTCATCATCTATCCCAATACAATACAATCACAAGGCTAGCAAGAAAGCAAGAATATAGACCAGAAAAAAAACTGTATTCCCATAGTCAAGGTAGCTCTTTTACAGCATAAAGGTCTCTCTTATATTTAGAATGCTTAGAATTTTTAGTTTAGATTTATTATACTTTATCTTTGGTAGCTAAACATTGACTTTGCTCAGATGTGATCTCTTTTCTCTTTTCTTCCTAATCCTCTTATCCCTCATATTAGGAGCTTGTGTGTTGGTCAGTGAGCTTTTCTGTAGTGATCCTGTCTGTAGTGATCTTGTGTGAGCGTGTGTGTATCAGCCAACTGTCTGTAGTGAGTTTGTGTGTCTCAATGATCTTGTCTGTAATGAGCTTCTATGTATGTTTTAGTGAGCATGTGTAGGTCAGAGAGGTTCAGTGCGTGTCAATGAACTTGTCTGCTTGTGTGTGTATACTATTGTGTTTACCTGTAGTCAACTTGTGTGTGTCAGAGAGCCTGCCTGCAATAAGTTTGAGCGAATGCCAGTGAGCTTGTCTGCGTGTCAGTGAGCTTTCCTGATTTATTCATGCAGAACAAGCTTGTTAATATATACATTTGCCACACTCATGCTATTTCTGCACTGATGCCAATATGCTGATATTGGCATGAGCATGGGTGATTGCCCAGCTAAGGAAGGTGTTTCCAACCAGGGACAATTACAAAAGACAAGGGGTGGCCTGGAGTGTGAGTGTTGCAGCACTGCTACACCCATAGATCATCTGAAGTGAGGCGCTGATGGTAACAATATAACATCTCCCAAATAAAAAAAAATATTTAATTTATCAATTTGATAATTCATATATTTAGTGCCTTGGGAGTTGTAGATTAATATATGTACACACGCTATGTGCAACATCTATAGAATGTAAGCTCGATCGAGCAGGGTCCTCTTCAACCTATTATTCCTGTAAGTTTATTTGTAATTGTCCTATCTATAGTTAAATCCCTTCTCATAATATTGTAAAGCGCTACGGAATCTGTTGGCGCTATATAAATTGCAATAATAATAATAATAATAATAATAATAATAATGATCAATTATAGAGCTGCAATAATTGTTGTCCAATGCTGCTTTGTGTTTCCAGCCTGGCCCTGCTTAGAAAGCATTCAATAGACAAAGACCAATCGCTCAATGAAGTTAAATTTGCCTGGATGCCAAAATCTAATTGCCTAAAAAAAAGTCTGAAAATAGCTCAGATTTCATAATGAGACTGGCATGCAGCTAGAGATTAAGCCCTTCCTTATTACTTTTGTACTAACTATATATGCAACATCTTTAATGTACGATATATCTATTTATTTTTGTTGCAGTCAAACTTGGCTTTCATCTTCCCTATTAGTGACAGAGATAGGATCATAAATAAAGAGGCTCTGACTTTGATTGCCCTTTAAAAGAAAACTGCTACATTTATAAATATATATATATCTTTTTGCAATATATACGTTTATGTGAAATAGGATACAGAAAGAAAAAAATGTTAAGTGGTTTGTATTTTTATTGGAAATAATAAGATAAAGCAACTTATGAAATGTATTTATGGTCGGAATTCAAATCTAATGAACAATTCCACACTTATGGCTTGTAGCATTATAAAGCACATGTAAGATAGAAAAAAATGAGGTTAGAAGAAAATTAAGCTCACTACAGACATGTTCACTGACAGAAACACACACACGCTAACAAAAGACAAGATCAGTGGTACACACATGCTCACTGCCAACAAGCTCATTAACACACACACACACACAAGGTGACCACAAACAAGTTCACTGGCACACACAGGCTCACTACAGGCGGGGGGGGGGGGGTAACTGCCATGAAGAGCAGATGTGCCTTGGCTTCTCCATTGTATTTTGCATAATCTCTCTTTACTAACTCCACAGCAGCAAAGAAACACATAGAAAAAAATGAACCAATCACAAGAGAGTAGGATGTGCATAAGGCATAGTGACCTCATCACTTCCTCTTTCAGAAAGCGACATCAAGCAGAAGCAAACATATAACAAGCAGTAACAATAACTCCTAAATCCAACCTCCGAGGGAGCAAACTTCCTGTGAATTCCACACAAACAAACAAACAAAATGTCTTCAGGGACAAATCAAACTTAAAAGAGAATGTGTGACAGGTTTAGACACATAGTCATGAACATTGAAATCCAAGTAACACATAGTATACCTCATTCCATAGTAGTAATTTGTAAACTACAATCTGATAACTGAACAATCGTATCAATGGAAATAAAATCATCCATGTAAACACAAAACATTAAGAGCCCAACCTACCTTAGACCAGTGATATATATAAAGAAAGTGAAGAGAAAGGATAGGATAGCAAAGCAGGGTGGAAAAATACTCACCTCCTGTCATTACTAAAAGTAAGATTATTAGTACACTAAAGCTAGTATAATCTTCAATTTTACAACATGACAGGAGGCTTCATATTTTGTCATTTTAACAATGAGAAAGAAATAAAAAACTAATGAAGAATCCAAATAGTGCAACGAGAGACATAGACCATTGAGAAATAAGTAAATACATCCACGTGAAACGCCCAAACATCCGATACATGACAGAAAAACACCAGACCAAGCATAAAAGTACATTAGTAGATGTATGAACCCTTCAGTGCAGGCCACAGCCCTGATAGAGAGCACTAACCTGTACTCAAACAGTTAAGTCAAGGTTATGTCTCCACTCAATAGCAGGGGGTTCACCCCAAGTGCACAGCATATGAACCCTTGAGTGCTGGCCACAGCTCAGACAGAGATCACTAATCCATGCTCAAACAGTTAATTCAAGGTTATGGGAGAATGGGAGATAGTCCTTTAAGGAGTATGTCCTGGAAATCCTGCCCAGCAGTTAACAGGGGCTGCAACAGCATGCCTCCATTCAGTAGCACAGCGCAGTCAAAAATACAGTAGGGGGCTCACCTCTTGAGTGCAGGCCACAGTCCTGACAGAGAGCAATAATCCGTGCTCTAATAGTTCATACAAGGTTATGCGTGAAATCCCTTTAAACAGCTTATATAAATGGCCTAATTTAACATTACCTTGCAACCCCAGTAAGACCCAAAGCCCCTCAAGCCACAGAGAAGTAAGAGCAAGAAGGGGAGAGGGCAGAACCCAAGAATAAGGTAGAAACACAATAAATCACATGGAAAAAACACAGCTGCACATAGTACAGAAGCACAGCAAGAAAAAACAGCAAAGTATATAAAAAAATATAATACAGAAAAAACCTCATAAAAGGCAATAGAAACAGTAATGGAGAAGAGTAATATGCTGACCTGTCTGCTTGATGGAGCAGCAAAGAAAGATGAAGTAATTAGGTCATTATACCTCATGTACATCCTACTCTCTTATGATTGGTTCTTTTTTTTTATGTGTTTCTTTGCTGCTGTGGAGCTACTAAAGAGAGATTATGCAAAATACAAAGCCTCCTGTCATGTTGTAAAATTTATTATTTCAAGTACTATTTTCTCCTGACAGTGCTAGCAGCAAGCATCAGCCATGCAAGAGTTAATAATTATGAGGTGGCTGGCCAGTGCAAGCTAGACAGCCGCCTCATCAAAAAAGTAAAAAATAAATAAAATAAAAAAAAGCTTTAAAAAAAGCCTATGGGATCAAGAAGATCCACATATCAATGTAAGGGAGGTTTTAAACATATCTTTGCCCCCACTTGACACGGGGGGGGGGGGGGGCAATAGGATGTCCCCCAATTTTCTTATATTAAGTTGCCCCCGAATGCTTGCAATCTGTGGGGGGAGAGGAGTGGAGTGGACAGTGATCCGTATCCCCATGGGTGGGGGCATTGGGGGACTGTTGCTGCCCAGCTGCTTTTTCCAGCATTTAGTAGATATGCCCCCCATCACATGGGATTCCATGCCTCCGGGGGAAGTAGAGGAGGTTGGCCATGCCAGCCTCAATTGCCTCATTTGCAGCTGGATATTTTGCCCCATTCTTTACAAGACAATTCAGACTTTAGTAAATAACCCTGAATGTTTCTGTTTCTCCTACTCCAAATAAATGTCTGCCCTGGCTGAACCTGGACTGGACGGGAGTGTGATGTCAATTGCTAAATGCCCCAAGAACAAGCAGGAACCGAAGACAGTTGCAGTAGAGGCCTGGCAGAGCATCACCAGGGATGAAACCCAGCGTCTGGTGATGTCTATGCGTTCCAGACTTCAGGCTGTAAGTGACTGCAAAGGATTTGCAACCATGTATTAAAAAGTGAAAGTTTGATTTATGACTTTTAATCTGTCCCATTACTTTTGGTCCCTTGAAAAGTGGGAGGCACAAATACAAACTGTTGTAATTCCTACACCTTTCACCTGCTTTGGATGTAAATACCCTCAAACTAAAGCTGAAAGTCTGCAGTTAAAGCATCTTGTCTATTTCATTTCAAATCCATTATGGTGGTGTATAGAGCCAAAAAGATTAGAATTGTGTCGATGTCCCAATATTTATGGACCTGACTGTATATTTAAAGGAAAACAGATATTTATATATAGGAGGATAACACAAGTTATAGATGATTTTCCATGGTTTACTCAATGGTATTATTCCCAGTCATATGCATTGTCTTGTGTGATGCAGTATTGTTCAATGTCCAAGATAAAGTGCTTAAACCTTCTTTGCAACATATTTGGCTTTGTTCCAACAAACCTAATTACTCTAGCCTCATTAGGAATAGAGTAGTCCTCATTTAGGTTTTGGAATCTACAAAAAGTAAGGTTTAAGATACTGGATGTTAATCTAAAAAACTTAATGTGGACAAATTAATCTACTCTACCTACTTACAATTTTTTTTTTTTTTAAATAATGCATACAGGACCAAAAAAAGGTAAATTAAAGTCCAACCTTTGACATACAGTATATTCAAAACACCTACCAAAAATCTAAACAAGTAGTAAAGAAAATCTTACTTTATTGGCTGAGACTTTGAAAAAGCAAAATGGCCATGATGACGTCTTTTATAGATAATCTGGAACTCAAATTCCAGATGACTTTGGACAGAGGCAACACATTTCTATATAATTAAAATATTGTGTCGGTGCATCACTGCCAACTTTCAAAATTACATATTTATCCTCTAATACGTCTTATTAAAGAAAAGATAGACACTTCAATTTAAATATCTATTTCTATTAAAACAATTGCAGTTCTTGCCATTTGTTTGTTTATAGATGACAGATCACCTTGAAAAATAAATAAATAAAATTAATGTAAAAAAAAACGAATTTCAGACTTTAAAAAAAAAATGTTTAGTAGAAATCTGTGTAATGCAAAAATATACAATAGTAAAATACATCTTAATTAGAATTGTCACCTCCCAATTGCCCCTGTATCCCCCAGATCTTTCTTCTACTAAAGAAATGTATTGAGCTCACATGTATGCATATGTCCCAAACTCCCTAAGACTTCTTGACTTCTTAACTTGTCCTTATACAACTTGGATGATCTCCTCCCTTTTAATGGTATAAAAATCCCATAATTCCAAAAATCCGTAGCAAGTAGATATTCAGTGAAACATTGTTACATTTTAAGAAAACACCTACAGCTCTTGAAAACACCTACAGCTCTTAATAATATTAGCAAATGTAACTATTTTGCAATAAATACCCTAATTAATCTAGCCTCATTAGGAAATCAGTTGTCCTCAAATCACTTGTCCTTATTCAGTTGTCCTCAATTAAACTACAAAGAGTAGGTTTGCATGCACTCGGGGCTAATGTACAAAATAGAATGTGGTCAAATTCTTTTGCATTATCCTTTAACAATTCAATAAGAAAAAAATCAAACAAAATTTCCAATAATGGAATATATATACATATATTAAAAACAATTACAAAACAATCTGATCAAAATTTAAAATGGTCCTTACTTTATGGATTGATACATTGAAAGAATGAGATGCCCATATTATGATGACATATCTAATAGATAATTTTATAGATAATCTGCAATTGGAAATCCAGAAGACTTTGGACATAGGTAACACATTTACATAATATTGTATAAGTCTGCAAAATCTGTAAGATTGGGTGGGTGCATCACTGCCAACCTTGGAAACGACATAGTAGTTCTTAATGAAACATTGTCTTGTCTCAATAGCGCTAATATTGATTATTTAATATGGCTTGTTAAAAAAAAAATATTAATGATCACTTCCCTCAAATTAAGTATATCATCGAGCCCAGATAGTATTTGCAATGCATGATATAAAAGCTTTAAATCCATTCTGGCTTCACCATAACATAGTCTTTTAAATGACTTTGAATAATATTGGAAAACATCCCAAAAGAAATGTTGCAAGTTACTATTATCAGTGTGTCTGTACAAGATAAGTGACCTCATTTTTTTAACAGTTGCTCTACTCAATTTAGAACAAACTTTTAACATCTATCCTGAAATCTTGCTTCGTAATAAAGAAATGACCTTAGATACAGGAGGAAGTCTACTGAAAAAAATAAGACATGTAATACACTTCATTCTTATCATTAAAGGAACTCTGTAGACACTTTAATAACTTCATCTTATTGAAGTTACTATAATTCCTGCAGTCCTTAACCCCTCTTCTGCCTTTCAAAACTATTTATTTAAAAAATCTGAAGGCTTTGGAAACACGACTTCAAGAATGCCTCCAAGCCCTCTTGGTATGAGGATTAGGTAATGGAATGTTACTTCCCTATGCCATAAAATACTATGATGTCACTAGCATTCACAGTCTGCAATATAGAATCATTGTATTGAATAGTTCTCTATGGCATATTCTTAGACACATTGCAGCAAGCACCTAAGGTCCGAAACACTCCTCTTTCCACTCAAGGAGGAAGTTGAGGTAGCATCGAGTGAGACTCAGCTCAAGTGAGATATTTGTTCTATTTTAATTTATTTATTGTTAACCTGGGTAGGGGGAAATAAATTAAACAACTACATCAGGAGTGAAGCGTTACGAATGCAGATATGTAATGCTAATGCTACAATGTTTCTTTAATATTCTAAATTGCAACATCTATTACAAATCTTTTCATATTTTAAACCAACCAATAAAGATTTAGACTAACCACACAAAAATAGATAAAAATTGCCGGTTAAGCATAATTTCCAATATAAAAGAAATAATATATATCTATATATACATATATATACACGTATGTATATATATATATATATATATATGATGTAGAATTATTAAAAAAATCTTATTGTATTTATATTGAATTGCTGCTCTAACTCTGTATTAACCTGATACTGTGACAAATCCTCCATTTTGTCCTCATAACCTGACTTCTTCATATGAAAACTACATTACATGACAGTATTTCTCAGCACATCTAATACAATAGACAAGGACTGTATTCTCCATAAGGATATGACTAACCCAGGAACTGTTGAATTTCCCCTAACTCGCAACATAGTATAATTTAAAGGCCATGAGAACACAGTAGTAATGAAATGTTCTATTCATAAGAGACCTTGCACCTAACCACGAGATTTGACATCACCGACCGAGTAAAATGACGCTCAAGACCCCTTGTCCCCCACCCGTGTCCGAAAAAGTACCACCTCTTGGTGGGTGGACACGGAACTAACCACTTAGCTTTTGATCCAATTAATTATATTGATAGGTGGACACTAACCCAGACACTTAACAATTAATCCAATTAATGATGTTTATTCACTGATATCTTGATAATCAATGATGACGAAAATGTCTCTTAAAAGGGCCTGCGCGCCCGCTGATTCTGCACTTGCCAATAAATTTCCTCGAAGTTATTTTAACCTGAACTCCGTGTGTCAGACTGAATTACTTCAGCGTATATACGCAATTCAATTCTCTTTAATTTGGACAGGAACAGATAGACACTTAAACATTTTGGTTTACTGAAAAAGTACCATAACAACTTTGGCGCCCGAACAGGGACTCCGGGCTATGTCTGGCCGGTGAGCCGTCCTAAGGAAGACAAGGGTGGACGGAGGAATCCAGGGGGAAGGAAGGGAGACTGATCACCTCCAGGTACACGGTAGAGACTTCTGCAGAGCCACCGGTATGTTCCGGCCCCTTTGATTGACCCGTCCACGTGTCTGTGACTGCTTCCCGGGAGGACATCAAAGACAGGTAATATCTTGCCCGGAGTCTTATTACCCATTTGTTACCTGCATTTAGTCTATCTGTTGCCTGGGTGTGTCTAGTTTGGTTGCCCGGGCTGAATGTTTATTTGTTTCCCCTTTTTGGGATAAAGGGGGGGGGGTGGACCAGTGGTAGTTTGCTTGAGGGTCCTGTGTTTGTCTGTTTTCCCCTTTTTGGGATAAAGGGGGGGGTGGACCCGGGGGATTTGCCTGGAGTCCTGTTGCCTGTTTTACTCCTTTTAGGAGCCACGTGTTTGTGGCTGTAGGGAAAAAGGGGGGTTGACCTGTGGATGTGTTCCTGGGGGTCTTCTTTGCCTGTTTACTTCTTTTAGGAGCCTCGTGGCTGTGGCTGTAAGGAAAAAGAAGTTTGTGGAATTGTGGGATCTGTGTAGAATCATAGTTTCCTGTGATCCAATTTTGTGTCACTTTGATAGCCTAGCTAGCTTCACTGTGCGCTTTCGGACCATCCAGCTCTAGTTGAGTTGGGGACGTCCTGACCCGGACCATCCAGCTCTAGTTGAGTTGGGGACGTCCTGACCCGGACCCTTCGGCTCTAGTTGAGTTGAAGGTCCACTGATTATTTTAACTGTGGTAGGAGACTTAGCCTTGTGGCAGGGGACTCAGTTTCCTGGGGGGATTCAGGCAGGCATTGCTTGTTTTCCGCATCACGTGGTAGTGAGACTTATAGAGTGGGTTTTATAAGGGCACTACGGGAGTGAGGGTGGCGTGGCCACTTTAAGTGGACTGCTGTAACGAGGGAGGCTAGAAAGGATTTCGGACCGGTGTTAGCTGTTATCCTTGGCCGCTGGTAGTGAGACTTGAGGAAGTCACTCTCCGAGCGGGGACACTACGAGGTTGAGAAAGGTGACTTTGGAGTAAGCACATGTAGAAGGAAAGGGATTACTGTTGATTTCATTTGAACTGTGATGCATGCACTGTATTTCAACTGTACTGTTGTCTTGTTTGTTTAATGTGGAGTCATTTAAACTCCTGTATCTGTCTCTAAGGATTTTTCTTCCCTTACTCTTTACCTTTTCTACACTTCCTGTACTATTGTACTATCCACTCCCATTCCTCTTAATAGAGAAGTGATTGGTCACACACTTCTCACCTCGCTCCAATCCGTGTCTACCACCCCGGGTAGGCGGATTCAGTGACTAGTCTACGTTTTGGGAAGACGCACTTGAGAAAGACCCACGATTCTCAGGTGGCAGTCGAGCATTGTAGACGTTCCGGTTCAATTTTCCTTATCTTTCCCTATATCTGGGACGCTGGTGTAGGGGAGAAGGGATCATGGGGCAGGATTTAAGTAAGCCCAGTAAGGGCTGGTTAGCATGTGATTTAGTTGATGACAGAGAGGGTGAGGAGATGGTTAAAGGTGTTGAAAAGATTGCAAAAGTTTGTAAAATAGCTGTGCCGACATGTGGTAGATTACAACCAGAAAGTTGGCGTAGATTGTTGATGGAAAAGAAAGGCAAGCTTGCAAATTATGATTTATTAAAAACAGCTGAAGCATGGTACAGAGTAGCAAAGGCTATTCAGCAAGAAGGTTGGGTTGAAGAAGAAATAATTCACAAGGGTGTGAAAATGTTTGTGTATCATAATAATTGTGTTGCTGGGGCTCTTCCTCAGCCAGCGCCCCAAAATGGCGCCCGGGGGATGTCTATCCCAAAGATCCAGTCAGTAATGGGAGATTGCCAGCTGATTAATCCTCCCAATCCTCATCCCGTCACCTCTCCCGTTTGCCCGGTCCTAAATTCTGATGGATCCTACTTTTCCCCTTCTCCCTCCCTAACATTCCCATCATCCTCATCCATCCCCAAGCCACCTTCTGAGTCTAATGCTAACATCTCATCTGCCATTCCTTCCTCACACTTTGTCTCCGTAGATAATCCTACCCTCCCATCTGCATCTGCCCAGTTCACTAACCCCTCCTCTCCTGCCACTGTCAATCTTGCTGATCCCACTCCGGCTCCTCCTCCTTCAGGCACCTTTACTGACTCTTCCCCACCCTCTCCCTCGCCCGCCCCGACCACAGCCCAGTTTCCCACCCCCTCTGCTAATCCCTCCCCAACCTCACTGCCCACTCCAGGTTCCGCCCCAACTCCCACCCAAATGGCCTGGCCATACCCCTTCCCATACCCCTATCCTCACTGGCCATACCCCTTTCCCCAAGTCACTCCCCAGGTTCCGGTCATGCCCAGTCCGGTTCAGTCTGCCCCGGATGTGCCCACATCCAACATGGCCGCCACGTCTTCCCTTAACCCCAATGCAACTTCCTTCCCCGCCTCCAATATGGCGGCCCCCAGCCATTCAGCACCCCTGATGCCGGTGCTTCCCGGTGATTACCGGTCCCAAGGTTATGACCCAATGGCAACTCCCGCCTCCGGAGCTCCCTCCTATCCCCCGGCCCTGTCTCCTCAGGTGTTCCCCTCACGCAGAAGGTCCCAGATAATAGAGCTAGATGAGGAAGAGGATGACAGGCTGTCCCAGGGTTCAATGGAGGCTGCGAGAGCCCACCGTTCTATTGAAGATCCCTTCGGCCATCAGGGTCGGGGAGAACAGGCCCCTCCTAAATATGTTGCTTTTAACCCCACACAAGCTAGTGCTTTAATGAAATCTCTCCCTGACCCAGAGAAACAGCCTATGCCTTTTTACCGAGGGATAGTTCAGATACAAAAGACTTATTCCGCCGCCTGGCGTGACCTACTGAGCATTTGTGCTATTAAAGCAGGGGATGCATATTGGCCCAGCATGGCCCGCCACCTCAGTACAGATCTGCTTACAAGTGATGTTGATTATCCCTCCGGAGTAACCTTTTGCAATCAATTGAGAGATTGGGCTAAGGATAAACTTGCAGATCAAGCTGCTGGCCTTACTGATGTTGTGCAAGACAAAGGAGAATCAGTGGAAAGGTTTCATGCAAGATTATATCAAATGTTTACAGATTTGGGATTTGATCTCACTGACAAAATTCATTCACAAATGCTATCAGGTGCGTTTGTCCAAGGTGTTAAAGATTCCATACGCAAGGGAATCATTGCTGCACGCCCTGAATACAAGGTTGTTCCCCTAGATACGTTACTCCTAGTTGCTAGAGGTTTGGAATCTGCCCAAACCCCCAGAAGACCCAATTCAGCTCCTCTCATGGTGGCCCGTGCCACCCCCATCACCCCTGGCACCAAGGGTGTCAAGTTAGAGGACGTAACATGTTTTAATTGTGGGGCTAAGGGACACTACAGAAGTGACTGTCCAGAACCCAAAAGGGAACCGGGGGAGCCCAAAAAGTTTCCTACAGGGGAGCCCAAAAAGTTTCCCAAGCCTGCCCCGGCCCCTAAGACCATGAAAACGGTTCCAATTGTTGAGGAACCAGATGATGATTAGGAAATTGGCAAACCTGTGTCATTAACCCCTGTCATGGCAGTGTTTACAGGGGATAAGGGGGGGGGGCCACTTGCCACAGTGACTTTACCCATTGAAGGCCAACCTACCACATTTCTTATCGACACAGGCGCAGCCCGAAGTGTTCTCAGAGAACAAGACCTGCCAGACCCATCTTTCTTGTCAAGTATTGATGTCTCCTGTGTTGGAGTGGATGGCCAACCGAGACACAGTCCTCTAACAACCCCTCTGCGGGTTGGCACAAGCTTACTTGCTCGTTTTGTAGTTTCCTCCACATGCCCAATTAACCTGTTAGGCGCTGATGTCCTTTCACGCCTGCAGGCGTCTATAACCTTCACTCCAGATGGACAGGTAGAAATGTCTACACCTCTATCTGTTTCTGACACTTCAGCCCTGTGCTCCTTACCTTTGATGCTGCAATTAGATATATCCAATGAGCAAGCAGCAGAACCTAGGTCCAATTTCCCAGATGAGTTAAAAACTCAGGTGCCTGCTAAGTTATGGTCCTCAGGCCCAGAGGATATAGGTCATCTAAATGTCCCACCTGTGGTGGTTAAGCTTATCCCAGGAGCTAAGTTACCAAGGAAACCACAATATCCTCTAAAACCAGCACAGGCTGCAGCCATTTCTATTCACATCAAAGCGCTCCTGGAAAAGGGTGCTTTAGTGGAGTGTAAATCAGAATGTAATACTCCATTATTTCCTGTGAAGAAGAAGACTCTAAAAGGTGAGCCAGTAAAGTACAGGATGGTTCAGGATCTCCGTGCGGTCAATGAAGCCACTGTCCTGGACACCCCTCTTGTACCAAACCCCCATACCCTGCTCTCTGGCGTCCCACCTTCTGCAAAGTATTTCACAGTCATTGATCTAGCTAATGCCTTTTTCAGTGTTCCACTAGATCCATCCTGTCAATACCTGTTCGCTTTCACCCATGAAATGCAACAATATACATGGACTGTCATGCCCCAAGGGGCACAAAATTCTCCAAGTCAATTTGCCAAAGCCATGTGTACTATTCTTGACCCATGGCAAGCTGAACACCCAGAAGTTGTTTTACTCCAGTATGTGGATGATTTGTTGCTCTGTGGAGATGATATACCCACTACTGAAAAATGTTCAATTAGTCTGCTTTGCTATTTGGCAGAACAAGGATGTAAAGCTTCGCTTCTCAAGCTGCAATTCTGTCAACCCTCTGTGATTTTCCTTGGACATTGCCTATCTCAAGGTACCAGACATCTCACTCGGGACCGAGTCAGAACAATTCTGGACATTCAACCCCCAAGGACTTCAAAATCTCTTCATGCCTTCTTAGGCCTCATTTCCTACTGCAGAGCATGGATCCCAGAGGCCTCTCTGCTTATGCAACCTCTCTACGATGCACTCAAGTCAGATCCATTCGGCCTGACCAACGAAGCTCTGGACAATTTCAAATCTCTTAAACGTGCCATTGTCTCTGCTCCTGCCTTGGGCCTACCAGACTATACCAAGCCTTTCAAATTATTTGTCTCTGAAAGACTAGGTCATGCTACAGGAGTTCTTACCCAAACTAATGACTTAAAAGGCCGCCAGAGGCCTATTGGATACTTTTCATGCCAACTGGACATTGTGGCTAGAGGGACCCCTTCCTGCCTTAGGGCTGTTTTTGCTGCAAGAGAACTTATTGAAAGAACTTCAGACCTGGTCCTTGGCCACCCGTTGGTTGTTTTGGCCCCTCATGACATCTCTGCCATTATCAACCAAGTCCAGCTCAAGCACGTGTCTCCCGCTAGACACCTACGTCTGCAATGTCATCTTCTTCTGCCTGACAACATTTCTATACAAAGGTGTCAAGTTCTTAACCCATCCACTCTTCTTCCACTCCCTGAGGGGGGTATCTACTATGGGTTTGTCACAGATGAAACCTACATTTACCTTCTCTGTGGATGTATCAAGAAGATGCATCCACATTTAACTTTTCACGAGGACAAGACACCTCTCTGTGAAGGTCCAGATTACGCCTTCTGTACCATGTGGTACAAGCCAGACATTACTCCTGAACCTTGCTATGAAGATGAGCTCTACCACTGGTTTGAAGTAAAGCTCACTGCCCAAGATTTCTATTGTGACTCGGAAGGCAACAGCATGGTCCTGATCCAACTGCCCCCAGAACTCAATTACCTATACCATCATTGGGATACTGCTATTCCACATATTCCTGTTACCAAGTTAAAGACAAGATCATGGAATGACCTTGGGCCCATGGCAAAATTATGGGCCACCATGGATGAATCACAACTACAGGAAAATGGCATTGCCAAATACCCAGCAACTGACCTTCTTGAAGCATGGCCACGACATTTCCTGGAAAAAGAATTTAAAGACCTAGTTATAACAAATGACTATGACCCAGAAACTCCTCATGACTGTTTCGAACAGATGAAAATGGAAACAGTACACTTACCAACTGTGCATGAGAATCCATTACCGGATCCGGATTTTACTCTGTTTGTGGACGGTTCAAGGTATGCTGATGAAGAAGGAAAATACCATACAGGATATGCCGTAACCACAACAGGGGAAGTTCTCAAGTCATCACCTCTACCGCCAGCAATGTCTGCGCAAGAAGCTGAATTGCAAGCCCTGACTTCAGCATGCAAGATTTCCAAGGGAAAGCGTGCCAACATCTATACAGATTCAAGATATGCTCTGGGTGTGGCACATGACTTCGGTCTCATTTGGAAGACAAGAGGATTTCTTACCACTGCCGGTACACCAGTCAAACACAGCTCTGCAATCAAGGAACTAATGGATGCCCTCCTACTCCCTGAAGAAGTGGCCGTTTTGAAAGTAAAGGCACATGGGAAATTGGATTCAGATGAAGCAAAGGGCAACCATTTGGCCGATCAGGCTGCTAAGCAAGCAGCCAGAGATTTGCAGGAAGTGGATGAAGAAGTGTCCGGTCAAGAAGAAGAAGTTCCTATCTTTACCTTACAAACTCTTCCTACTGACCTAAGAATTCTACGAGAACAACAAGCTATAATTACCCCTGAAGAAATCCAGAAATGGAAGAAGAAAGGAGCTGTCCTAAAGGACGGAATTTACTACAACAATTCTAAATTTTGCCTTCCAAGAAACTTATACCCAGCAGTTGTCCAATGGGCCCATGGGCCTGCACATCTGTCAAAAGACCTAATGGCCGCCCTCATTCAAAAATATTATGAAGCACCTGGAATCACAACCCTGATCAACAGCTTCTGCAGGGCCTGTGTCATTTGTGCAAAATGTAATCCAGGAAGACCAATCAAGGTGCCTGCAAAGCACCTAGCAAAACCCATGTACCCATTCCAGAGAATTCAAATTGATCATATCCAAATGCCCAAGAGTGGGTCTCATGAATATGCACTAGTAATGGTGGATATGTTCTCAGGCTGGCCAGAAGCCTACCCTGTAGCCAATATCACTGCAAAAACAACCGCAAGACGCCTACTTACAGACATTGTATGTAGATTTGGACTTCCAGAAGTCATTGAAAGTGATCAAGGCCCAGCCTTTACAGCAACAGTGACTAAAGAAATTTGGACTGCTCTGGGAGTGACCCTAGCCTTCCACACCCCTTACCACCCACAAAGTAGTGGTAAAGTAGAGCGCATGAATGGCACTCTAAAAGCCAGAATGTTAAAAATGTCACAAGAAACAAAAATGCCCTGGCCAGAAAGTCTGTCAATAGCTTTGTTCAGCGTTAGGCACACACCTAGAGGGAAACACTCGTTATCCCCATATGAAATTCTATTTGGGACAGCACCCAGGCTAGGTTGTTATTATCCACAGCAGTTACAGCTTCAATCAGATGTTTTAGTAGACTATGTAACTGAACTTGCAAGTGCCTTGAACAAAATACATGCCCAAGTTTTCTCTTCAATTCCAGATCCTGATCTGAACACAGGTACCCATAACCTGCTTCCCGGAGATTGGGTTCTGGTTAAGAAGTTCGTGCGGAAAAGCACCCTGGAACCAAGATTTGACGGGCCATTCCAAGTTCTCCTGATCACCGCAACTTCCGTCAAATTGGCCGGCAGGCCACATTGGATCCACGCTTCCCACTGCAAGAAGTCTCCTGCCCCAGAGGAAGCAGATACCGCACAACCATGTACCTCTGGTACATTGTCTCCTTAATTAGTTTAATTAAGGCCCAGCAAGTAGCCATCACTAAAGATGCTAGTGGGTACACCTTCTGGTATAATTCATCATGTACCCGTGTGGCTACCTATACCTTTGATTATTGTGACATCGTAGAATGCCCATTCACTACAACACAAATCCAGAATATCTATAGAGATATCCCTCATGTAAAAGATCCATATGTTTGTGTAGTTGACAAACAATGGGGGCATAATTGTGGCCATTGGGGGGCGGCGGGATGGAATGCCGGACCTTCCTGGGGCTACAAGCCAAAAAGTGCCTTATCTAAAGTAGATGATCATGGTAGGTCCCTCCTTCAAAGAATGACTCTGAGAAAGCCTGGAGGAGGCACACCAATGAAATTAATTCTTAATGTTGAGCATCCAAGCCCAACAGATGCAGACCAGTATGTATTGGGAATGTACTGGAAAAAGGGTTCCTATACTAAATTAGGGCATTTCTACCTATAAGATATGTGTAATTCCCCTGAGTGGCAAGGAGCTACTCATATGGTCACAAACCCATTAAAACCACACATCCAGTCCTTTAAGGACATGATGGCCATTGCTAACCCCACCTTTGAAGATACTATGGCCGCTGAAACAGGTTTTAATGATGTTAACCTATGGTTAGAATGGATGAAATATAATGCCAACAAACATAACCGAACCGCATGCTATGTGTGTGGTGGTGCCCGGCCTCATCTGGGCACTGTACCTTTAACCCTGCCAGTAGATGAAGAAAAATGCATTTTAAGTCTTTTTGCCTACCAATATAATTTCAACAGGTCTCAATGTCAAGCATGGACAGCGGAGTATCCTCTTATAGCCAAAAATGTAAGACCTCCTCATGGTGTTACCGTATATAAAGGTAATTACACTTGCTATGTCAAACATGATGGGATTGGTAAATTTGTGGGTAACTTTCCCGCAGGTTATTGTACTACATATAGAACTGTTCCTGTACGTTTGCTGCAGCAGCACACTAGGTCACTGGGAGATATTTACTGGTTGTGTGGGGATTTACAGTTAAGATCCAGAATGGACACAGAGTGGTGGGGGGAGTGTACATTGGCCAAGGCCATTATGCCTATACACATTATTTCTGACACACACACCAACACCCATGAGTCCAGCCACACTAAGGCCAAGCGTGAAGCCCCAGTAAAAGGAAGTTTTGACCCTCACATTTACATTGATGCCATTGGGGTGCCTAGGGGGGTACCCAATGAATTTAAAGCAAGAGATGAAGTTGCTGCAGGATTTGAATCAATTTTTACCATAGTTACTGCAAACAAGAACTTAAATTGGATAAACTACATTTATTACAATCAACAGCGTTTCGTTAATTACACCAGAGATGCCCTCCAGGGATTAGCCGAACAATTGCAGGCAACATCCCAAATGGCCTTCCAAAATAGAATAGCCCTGGATATGATCCTAGCCGAAAAAGGAGGGGTATGTAAAATTTTGCCCGACACCATGACATGTTGTACCTACATCCCAGAAAACACAGGTCCTAATGGTAAAGTTACATTAGCCATAGCAAAATTAAATGACCTCTCAGAAGAATTAAAAAGGAATTCCGGGATAAAAGATCCCTGGGACAGATGGTTTGGTTGGATGACGGGTTGGAAAAAGGCTTTAATGCATATTGGTATGGCAATACTAATTTCTTTTTTTATCTTTGCTCTTCTCTTTTGTTGTGTCTTCCCCTGCCTGAGGAAAGCTCTCACGAAGACTATTGACCAAGCGGCACCCACTTTCACACTACTTGATGTTGATGACCAAGATTTCCAGGATCTCAACTCACCCTGTTTGCCGCTGCAATCCATCCCTTTTGATGATAAAGTGCGAGAGTTCTAGGAAGGGACCACCTTAGGGACAGCATCTGTCGGTGAATGGTAAAGGCCCCATGTGGAGAAGTGGTGGGTTAGCTGCCATGGGATACCCTTGGGTGTGAAGTGTTCGAGAGCCATACTGACAGATGAGCTAGCCTAGTAGGGTCAGAAAATAGGGACAGACTTGCACTTTGCATTAACACCTAGCTAGCGGCCACGGGGTTTCTGTGCCTTTGGGCTAACACGTCTTCTGGTATTAACAAATAAAGTTTTTATCTCTTAGAATCTAACATTTCATAGGGGGGACTGATGTAGAATTATTAAAAAAATCTTATTGTATTTATATTGAATTGCTGCTCTAACTCTGTATTAACCTGATACTGTGACAAATCCTCCATTTTGTCCTCATAACCTGACTTCTTCATATGAAAACTACATTACATGACAGTATTTCTCAGCACATCTAATACAATAGACAAGGACTGTATTCTCCATAAGGATATGACTAACCCAGGAACTGTTGAATTTCCCCTAACTCGCAACATAGTATAATTTAAAGGCCATGAGAACACAGTAGTAATGAAATGTTCTATTCATAAGAGACCTTGCACCTAACCACGAGATTTGACATCACCGACCGAGTAAAATGACGCTCAAGACCCCTTGTCCCCCACCCGTGTCCGAAAAAGTACCACCTCTTGGTGGGTGGACACGGAACTAACCACTTAGCTTTTGATCCAATTAATTATATTGATAGGTGGACACTAACCCAGACACTTAACAATTAATCCAATTAATGATGTTTATTCACTGATATCTTGATAATCAATGATGACGAAAATGTCTCTTAAAAGGGCCTGCGCGCCCGCTGATTCTGCACTTGCCAATAAATTTCCTCGAAGTTATTTTAACCTGAACTCCGTGTGTCAGACTGAATTACTTCAGCGTATATACGCAATTCAATTCTCTTTAATTTGGACAGGAACAGATAGACACTTAAACATTTTGGTTTACTGAAAAAGTACCATAACATATATATATATATATATATATATATACATACAGTATCTTCTTCTGTCCCTTTAAGAGTGAGTACATTTGAAAAATGGCCTACAAGTAGCTATAGATATGGCAAAAAAAATTCTGGTGGGGTATCCCTGCTTTATTTGTTTGTGTTTTAAGTGCTGTCAGTGTTATTCAAAGGGCTCTTATGTTTTTGTTTTTGACTCCAAGTGAATGGCAATGATTTCTCCAGGGGGAAGAGATATAGAAGGGAACCCCGTGGATTGCAGTCCAAGAGTCTCTCTATGAACCTTCTTAATTAGTTGTCTCTGTCTAATCTGACTGTTTTATGCTATTAATTAAACAACGGGAAAAGCATGCAACAGCTTTAAATAATTAGCAAGGAGTACAGTATGTTTGTTTTTCCTTAGGCTGACAGACTCAGCAGGAGTTACTGGAATATAAGGAGTAGTGCAAGTCGAGAACGCAGTATCTCAGACAAATGCATTTTTAATCACATTTTAATTACGATGGTGTTCACAACACAAGTTAGTAAAGCAATATTCACATTAGTTAAACTGCAAACTTTAAAAGTTCCTAAGTCAATGTGGCATTTAATCTTCCCTCTCTGCTACTTGGAGTTTCTCTATAAAAGTGTTAATGGCCATTATTTTATTAATGGAACAAGGCAATTAAATGGAAAAGCAATAATTTACACTGTTCATAGCTACACTTTTAAAAAGAAGTCACCAATTATGGAAAATGGCACAGAATTCATTACTTGCTGTAAATTGTGAAGATATGGTGCAAGCGTGCTGTGTAGCATACTCTGTAATTGCTAAAATTATGTTGGGTCTGGTGAGTAGACAGTAGGTTTGTTGGCATGCTGTACTCCAACCCTGCACAGATCTGGGCTATTTTGTTGATTAATGTCCATTGTCTAGCTCAACGCAAGCACCAGAGAAATTTCAAACTGGTTACAGAATGGACATCCAAGTAAACAGCAGATAGAGCATGACTGACATAGTGGTGAGTTGGCCTTTAGAACACCTTTTCCTGCTGTCAACTCGCTGAGACACAAATGGACACTCTGGGAGGAGGATACTGCAGTTCATCAATGTAATTCCAGTCATGTGTTCTAAAGAAGAACTTTTTACAATACATAATCGTCTTTCATTTGTGACTTTGGAGATAAGTTTTGACACTGCCATCATCATGATTTAGAGAGATCTAGGTGATCATTAAGTAAAGTTGATGTGAAGGCATTTTTTTTTAGTTTTTCGGTTTACTATTCTTACCTGTTGGGCTCACACAAGCGGTGAAGTCAGTGCAAGAAAACATGCGATCACTTGCCAGTACTCTATAGAACCTTGTTGGATTCTAGAATAATTCTTCTATTGCTAGCACAGAGTGAAACTGTAGCAATGGAGTTAAGTTAAGTTTTGTAGCATTTAAATAGCCTGGTGTTGCTGATTTAAGCAACAACCATTTTAGGGATGATCACATTCTTAGCAACTGATTACGACAAGCATAGAATGAGTCCATGGTTGCAAGGAACGAGTTAACTTTATTTAGATGCCTCTTAAAAAATCAGGTAGCTCAGTCAGAACATCTTTATTTGGTGCTAAATCGGTTAAATATGGTTCAGATCCCATTTACAACCTCTATAAAACCTCCAATTTCTTTCAGTGTTTAATACATATTCCTGAATACACGTAACATTGTTATAAAGCCCAGTTGGGAAATTATGAATAGTTCAGTGCATCTCCCCAAGCTGTTTTTTAAGCTATAAAATAAAAACCAATTGATCATTCTAATAAGCACTAAAAATTACTAAATCAACGACTATTAAAAGAGTTTTGACACAGAGCTTCCTTCCAATGCCAACATGTAAACTCTGCCAATTCGCAGCGTGTACAGAGAGAGTTTATTTATTTATTTGTATTCTTATAGAGCATATTTTTTTGGTTGTATATATTTTTTTCTTGGTGATGGAAAAAAACATTTGATTTATGCTAATGTGGTCTTGAATTTGGCTTTGAACTTTGCTGCTTTTTTTCTTCTCTCCCCTTTGGATCTGTAAGTTTAACTGATTGTCTCTGCTTGTACTTTTAACAAACTAAAATATATTTGAGTCTTTTTTTTTCAAGGGATAAACACATTCTGATTAATGATGCTGTCAAACCTGTGTTGGCATTCTGTCCTTTCCTCCTTTCCTGATACTTCGGCAGGCTGATATCTATGTGCTGCAGAGTTTTGCCCGTTTAATGGGTGTTTGACAGATTTAATTAACGTTACGCGAGTTAGAGTCTAATCTCATCACTAATGATACCTTGCATGTCCTTCTATATCATTCATTTGAATTGTTATATGTATAAAAAATAGGACAATGATATTGTTTATGGTATTTATTTGTTAAAAAATATGGTTTGTGTAAATCCACGTTCTCTGGGGAAGAAAGACAGAGATTAGAAACAATTTTTCATTTCTGGAGAAGAAAAAAATGCAAGAAGCATCCTGTGTTCATGGTTTTTAGGACAAATTAATTTTATTTCAATGACCAGATGTAGATTTATACGCGTTGAACTTTTGTAAGTTAACAGCTGACTTGAAAAAAAGCCCAAAACAATTGAGTTGGAAAACCAAGCGAACTCTAACTGAATTTTTTTTATTTTTGACCTGTTAAGTAAATTCTTGTGAAATCTCTAAAGTGTAAGCATGAAGAACTTTGATTATGTGCAAAAGAGCATCAGGGTTGCAAGTGCCATGACCCAACAGCAGTTATCTTCCTTGGGTCTGCTCCAGTGTTGGATTATGAGCATAATGAGACTGATGATGATGATGATTATGACAGCCTATATATGTAGAGCTAAGTATGAGCTAGTAAATACTAAATAGCAATACATCCAACGTATTTTGAATTTGGTGTCACAGTCTACATTTGGGATCTATACATCAACATGGGTTGTTTCTTCAGTATCCTGCGTCTCATTGAAACCTGAGAAAATCTGATGCCTCCCAACCTTTGTCCCCATGAAACTGTTATGTAAAAAGTTTACAGAAGGTGTATTAGTGATGAAACCTGCCTCAGAGGTGGTATAGTACTTGCATATGTAGACGTTATTGACATAAAAAATGTATTAGATTGGAATGCTAATCTCATAGGACTGGATTCTTGCCTTGGTTATAGTTTTTATATGGATGAAGTCATTTTTTATTGTACATGCTGCTGAGAAGTTGTCACGGGAGTCGTACCCCAACACACAGGAAAGAGGAAACCCACAAAAGGTGGATCCGAAAGGCATATTACCGAGCCTTAGAATGGGCAGACTTAACGTATAAATACAACAAGAAACAGGGTTAAGATAAATCAAGGACAGGAATAACAGAAAAACTTAGAGTCAAGACAAAGCCGGGGTCAGGATACCAGAAATCAGAAGTCAAATACTAAGCCGGGGTCAAACACAGGAAATCACAAGGAAATCACCAGGAGCAGTAAATGAGGATACAAACAGAAACCACAATAGGGCAAAGAATGGAGGCTAAAACATGCCTTATATAGGCTCAAAAGAGTTCCTATTGGTCCATGTCATCTCTGCGACGTGGTCCTTTTAACGTAATGACATTGTTGTAGAATTATTAGGCCCCTTTAAATCTATATTCTTATATTCCTTTCTCATGCTCTCATAGTCTTATAAGAATGCTTTGTTCATAGAAATCGTGTGTCAGCAGGAAATGTTAGGTTCCTGCTGAATGAAACATTGTAGCAGCTAGTCTTAATAAAATGTGAAGTTACTAAAAGCCTTGAGAACTAACCTTGAGAGACTAACGTGCCAACTACTCAAAATGGCTGCCAAAGCCCCCCTCCCATCGAGTGAACTCCTCGTGCTAGCAAGATGGCGCTGAAATCTGGAGGAGAAATTCATGACGACAGTTGTGACACTAGATATAACACCCAGCAGGGAGGGCATTTAACTAACCACTTAACACCTAAACCAATTAATGATGTTTACTTGTTGTTATCTTGGATTTCTTTAGTGATGTAATTATGCCTTTATAAGGGTCTGCGCACCCACTTTTTAACAGATGCCATTAAATTTCCTGAAGTTCTTTCATTTAACCTGAACCTCGTGTCAGTGTGAATTTACTTCTGCGTGCACGCAACTTTATTATTTCTAATTTGGACAGGAACAGATAGTCATTCAAACTTATTGGTTTGCAAAAATTAATCTATTACATTTTTTAACATAATGACATCATGGCTTTAAATTTTATTTATAGGAGTTGGAGTTCATCCCACGAGCCATTTGCGGGACCAAAGGTAAGTATATTATTCAGGTAAGTATATTATAAACTGCACACTTTTTCCAAGTATAATAATATGTTATTTTGCTTTTTAGCTGTCAAGTTAGAAAGTGTCCAGGAGGGAAGCATCACCTAGGGTAAACTAAGTGCATGTGAGTTTTACCAATCTGCTGTTTTTATTGCTGATTGGAATAAAGTCCAAGTACCTTTACCACAGTCCTTGGCATATTATTTGGAGTGAATATAGTTAGAGCAGATTGCATTGCTCTGTGTCTGTGAGTGCTTCTCCTTACTTTATTTATGACTTCATGTGAACTGGCAATATTGCCCTATTGTGTTTCTTTTCTTTTTCACATGTGAGCCTAATTTATTGTATGTGGATATATACATGTAAGTGGATTGTTGCACTTTACACGTTTCAGTTTACACTGTTTTTGCACAGTTAATTATAGCACGTTGTTGTATTATTTGCACATTATTGCTTTACCACTATTGGTATAGTACATTTCAATAGGTATTGTTTGCATTTTATTCATATGCACTAATTTTTGTGAAATTAAGTGGCTTGAACATCACATTGCCCTATTTGTGTATTATCTATCGTCCTAAAACAGGCTTCCCTAAACTCCGGCCCTCCAGATGTTGCTGAACTACAACTCCCATGATTCTCAGTCTATCTATTTCATTCATAGAATCATGGGAGTTGTAGTTCAGCAACATCTGGAGGGTCGGAGTTTGGGGAAGTCTGTCCTAAAGGAACACTATAGGGATAGGAACCAAACCATGTATTTCTGACCCTATAGTGTTCAAAACACCATCTAGCCCCCCTGACTCCCCTTGACACCCTAGATCCTACCTTTATTGCAGACTGCTGCTGCTGGCCCTGCCCTGCCCCTGATTTGCCTGCTTGGCTGACATCATCAGACGTGGTGTTCACATTGGATTGGATGAGACTGGGTCAGCACAAGTCAAACACAACCCTGGCCAATCAGCATATCCTCATAGAGATACATTAAATCAATGTATCTCTATGAGGAATGTTCAGTTTCTGCATGCAGAGGGTGGAGACACTGAATGGCAGTGCTGTACTGTGCAGCACGACCTGAGGAAGCACCTCTAGTAGCCCTATTAGGAGTGGCCAGTGGAGGTACGTATCCCTAGGCTGTAATGTAAACACTGCATTTTCTAAAAAAAAGTACAGTGTGTACTGCAAAAAGCCGGAAGGGAAGGATTCTACGCACCAGAACAAATAAAATAAGCTTTAGTTGTTCTGGTGACCATAGTGTCCCTTTAAAGACACAGCACACCTTCATATTGCTTAACTTGTATGTAAGTGTTAAAAGCTTGTACACTGGTGATATGCAGCTTTTTTAAGTTATAGTTTAATTTTTTCTTCATATTTAATTTTTCAGCATTTTTTTTTACTTGTAAAGTTTATATACATGCTTTTTAAATGTTTCCCAAAAAAATTAGAAAATTAGTTGTTAGTGTGAAGAATACACCTGCTGGAAACAAGCATATAGATAAAAAGAGGACTGCAAATACATTTTGTGTTTTTAATTTCTGAAATGATTCAAACAATTAACATCTTGCAAAGTATCCCAGAGCAAAATAAATTGATAATTATTTTAACACATACATTTTTTTTAATTCATAACCCCGCAGGCATCATATTTATGATTGAGCTACAAGTTAATGTATCTTTCTTATAATTCAGTTTAATATTTCAAAATCTATGTATTTTATGCCATCAAATACATGTACAATATTATTCACTAAAGTGAGAATTCAGAGTCAATTCAAAATGAATTTCTAATTTAAGGTCAAAATATCTGGAATTGAAAAATGAAAATATATATTTGAAATTCACTTTTATGTTCACCTTAGTAAATAATTCTGTAAGAGATCTCTGATGAATGTTTACAAGCTTTGGTCTTTAAAGTCTAAGTGGAAGTGCTTGATGAGCACAAACTCAACAAATTGTCTTTAGAAGTGAGAACTGAAAGGGTTACTTCAACTCTCTTTAAATACTTACATATTTTTTGTAATTAATTACCTGTTGGGTACTTGTCACTTGGTCCCTGTCCACTTTTTGTTTATCTGAATAATTGTTAAATAAGCTTAAAACTTACGTTGAATCTAGCACTTGGGCCACGTTTCCCAAGATCTTGTTCCTGCAATTTACGTGGGCACACCACATAACATGTTTCCTCTCCGATGTCAAATCAAATGCTTCTCATTAAGCTGAAACCCTGCACATATAGATTGATTGCTCCATGACGAAGCCTAAAAGCAGATTTGGCCATAGAGGTTGGAGTAACTCTTTGAATGGAGGTAGGGTCGAGGAAGTTCATATACAGAGCATGAGATGTCCTGAGGAGAGGGAGTTGATATAGAGGTGAGAGAAGCAGATATGTAAATAAAGCATAAATGTGTATATCAATGCGGGGACTGATTAGCAGAAATAGAGAGGAGAAGAAAGCAAAGGGACACAAATAAGAAGTAAAATCACAAATGAGGAGAGTGGACATAAAAAAAGAGATGCTGAAGTGATGAGAGGGTAAGTGAAAATTGTTCTTTCAGAAAACTGTTAAAGACTAATATGTAGTGTTTACCACTTATTATTCGCAGTTAAGCAACCAATAGCTAGTGTTTAACACTCCAAAATCAGCGTTAAGCACTCCATATTTAGTGTTTACCACTCTGCATCTGACATTTAGCACTCTATACCTGCTGTTTAGTACCCTGTGTTTAGTGTTTAGCATTCATTATCTAGAATTTAGCACTCCACGTTTAGATTTGAGCATCCCATGTCATGAGATTAGCACTCAATATCTGGAGTTTGTCAACAATTATCTAGTATTTAACACTCCATATATACTGCACGGCAGCTCCAAGCTACACTTCAACACCCTACATTTAGCACTGAATATCAGGAGCTTCACACTCCATATTTATATTTTAGCATGAATGTGTAGCATTTAAAACTCAATATTTGGAGTTTACCTAGCATTTAGCACCCTTATCTAATCTTATCGTCTCTAGTGTTTAGCACCCCATAACACTTGGTTAGCACCCAATGTCTGGAGCAGAGCACTCCTTATATAAAATCTAGCACAATTTTCATCCATTGTATGAAACTCCATGACTCTACGTTGGTGTCATTTAACATTTTGACATGCTCAAGAGCGAAACAAGCAAACTACATACCAATAACCTGTGTTTTTCCAAGGAAAGCTGGGCGTTTATAAATAGACCCTATTAATAATTTAAGTACACACGTAAGTGCGTTTCCTAAAAATGATAACTACGTACCAACGTTTTGCTGCAGGGGCATAAATGTAAAAATCTCAGCAGCGAGAAGAATTATATTCCAAGGATAATGTAGAATCTAGAGCACCTATAATATTTCCTAGCCGTGTAAACCCACTGCAGACAATTTTTGGTAATTATTGCTAAGAAATTAGCATTAAGCTGATGATGTTATTTTTCACGGCGTTGACTGTAAACGTACACCACCAATATAGTGCCTAATTGCCCTCCGCAACATTAGCGAGACTGCTAATATTAGAGCATGCTAACAAGCAGGACTGAACTTAAAGCATCTGACATGTATCCAGAGCTAATATAATCTGTGCTGTGCAAATGTCAATACGTGTGTTGGATAATTACCTTTAATTGCATGGCAAGCATATGCTGTTGAACTAATGCAAGCTTGACCGTACCGAGAATGAGATGTCCAACGTGCTTATTAGACAGTGGTTTGAAGACTCAAGCTGGATCTTTGAATTACTCATTAAATATTCAGAAGAATCAAAATAAGTTCTATAGATAGCCCAGAATTTGCATACTATCTTATTTTCTAGGGCTCTGTATTATTTGTCAGCATCTTCTGATAACCAGCCGATAGGGCAGATCTGATGCACTGGTAACTGACTGACCTAATTAAGTTTATAAAAAGTTGGAAAATAGACTTTTTTAATGAATTGTAAATTTTTTCACACTTATTTTTTCTTTAAAAAATTGTACAAGTACATCAACGTTTAGTGAATAAATGCCCAAATGCTCATGTGAAAAATACTTTATTTTCAGCCAATTTTTCTATTTGAACTTTTTTTTCATATACAGAATAGTTCCATTTAATAATGAAAGAAATCTCACAGGGGGGTAGTATAATTTAAATTGCCACTTGTTTAAAGCATGGAAGAATTAAAAAGAAAAAAACAATTTATTTCAATGAAGTTTAATGGCTATTAGGACAAATAGAAATATGGTGTGATTCAGAATGAGAAAAAAAAATGTGTAATTGCAAACTATGGAAAAGAAATATCAATAATTATAAACTATTTCTAAAAAATATTTAGCGGAGGCAGAAATAAGAAAAAATAATTTTAATATGATCAATGTCTTCAGAAGATATAAAAAATAACAAAAAAATACAGGTTAAATGATTAGTTATCCAGTTTCCCAAGCAAAGCTAACACTATGAAAAAAAATGAACAAACAAATACGCTCATAAATAATATGCATATACATGTATAACAAGTACATACTGATATAGTTAACAGCTCAATGCTTACATGAAAAACTAAAAGTTATTTATAACATATCCATATCTAATCTTTACAAAATATATACTACATAAACATTAGAATACCAATGTAGCCAGGTATTTAATGGTAAATGTAAATTGTTTAATGTTTTATTTTTCTTATTTGCTACTTGGTCATTGACCTCCTTTCTTTTGTATGACTCTATTATGTTCAAACAGCTACTAGATGCATACTTGCAAAACAGACTATTCAAGGATATAATCTTTCAATGTAGGGTAATAACTGCTTGATCCAAGGATAAATCGGACTGCCTTTCTGGGGTCAAGAAGGAACTTTTTTCCTAGCTTGTTGCAAATTTGGACGTGCTTCAAACAGTTTTTTTTTTTTTTTGCCTTTTTGCCTTCTTTTGGATCAACAGCAAAAAACAAATGTGAGGAAGACTGAACTTGATGGACGCAAGTTTCTTTTCAGCTATGTAACTATGTAACTATGGTATTTGTATTTTGATTTATAAATCTCTTAAGCTAGCACAAAATATATCTATATATCTCTTGTTTCTAGTTGTATTTTTTATATTTCTTCATTGTTCAATGTATTTGATAATTGGACACAATATTGTACTCTGTGCGAAAATCGAAAAATAAATGTTTAAAAAAAATGCTCTCCTATTTCGACTTTCAAATTCTTTACTTATCCGTGGGAATGACTTATTCTAGTGTCCAAATAAATGTTGCTTGGGGTACTAAGATGATTCTCAGCATTTCACTTTCTGCAATATAAATATATGCCTTAACGTTTCAGAATAAAAATACGTTAGGTTTGCAGAATTTGGTGATAAATTTTTATTGGACTAAGTTTCAAGAGATGCATTTTCAGAGAGGGATACCTCCATTTATGAGGTAAAAGGCACTAAGAAATGGCTAGCTAAGCCTTAGAGATTGTGAAAGATTCCAAAGAGACATGGAGCAAAATAAATTATACTAACTATGAGAGCATAATAATATAATAAACAGTTTAAGTACATAGTGTAGTTACTAAAATTTTGACACATTTCAATGTTATCTATTTCTTTACTCAATGTTTTTATTTCCTGGGGAGATGCACCAGTGTCTATCTTCTTTATTTCTACAACAGTTTATATCTCCTCATTTTCCTTGGGTAAGAGCGTATGGAATAACCTCCCTAAAAAGATATTCATCTGTTCTTGTCCCTAATCCCTGAAGAAAGATTCACTCATGTTTCCTTCTCTAATCTCTTGGAGATATATTCCCCAATGCCACTTTTCTCTAATCTCTCAGAAATTAATTCCCCAATGCCTTCCATCTGTAGTAGCCAAGAGAAAATTCACTGTCCAAGGTCCTGTATCTTTAAGCATTTCTATCTTCTGCATTTAGATAGAACTTCCTTACATTAATAACATGCTATAGATAACACAACCACATGAGCTCAATTCCTTACTTTTCAGCCAATAAAATTACTGTTGACAAGTTTAAATGTTAATAATATTTGGATATTATATTACACTGTGCTTTTTCCAGCACATATCCAACAATAAATATGTCGTATGTTATTTTTGCTTGCTCTTTGTACCTTAAAATAAAAAGGCAATGTATTCATTAGATTAGCAGAAACTATAAATCAATTATGCTGCTCTTTTATATCTGACTTTATTCCACTTAGTGTTAAAGAGCACTTTGGAATATTTGAGTGGTTTACATAAACCAAAGGAATAATGCTTTGGCACAGGATGCATCTGTATCAACTGACCTATTGCTTTAGTTCATTCCATCGAACTTTCAAGGTGCTCATGTTTGACTTTGATGGGCCGGTTGCCAGTGAATCAGTGGATTTTGGCTACTTTCTCTCACATGCCAATCAAGAGGATTCCAAGAGCTCCCGGTGCTCTCACTACCCCTCTCACTGTCTGTCTTCAACAATCAACTAAGACATTCCATTAATTTCTATGGAGATTTCATCACTTCTAGAACTCCAAAATAACACTTTATTCATTATATTTATTAATGAAGATGACAGTAATTGATGTTCTAACTATTGCCTTAAATGCTTTACAAGATCAGGGATAAAAGTATAATATCTTGGTTTGTGATGATATATCTAGTCAAACATAGATTTTTGTATTTTTTTTATTTGGAGTTTCTTTGTTTAGTCTATAAACTAACAAAATAGAAGTGATTAATTTTATTAGTCTGCTTATTTGTCTTACTTTTTTTTTTTTTTTTTTATAATTTAGTTTACCAAGAAATTATATTCTCTAAATGTTTTAATTCTCAAATATTTATTGGGGACATTTAAAGGCAGGGTTATTTACTAAAGTCCAACACAGGCTCCAAATGAGTCTGAATTAGGTACTTGAAATCGAGGTCCGGATGCTAGAAATCCAGGTAAATTTTTAGATATCTGAACTATTTCCCCACTTGCCGCACTAGCAACCAGTGGGCAAATAGTTAACCAAAAAAATAATGTGGAGGCAGTCAAGCACTTGCTAGCCAGCTTCCACATTAAAATATAAAAATTCAAAAGCGATCGGGCTTCAATATTGGGGTATTAAGAAAATATATAATGGGGGTGGACATGCCGATGTCCAACCCCCAAATAATTGCCAAACATTTCCCCCCACTGCCAGATGGCTCAGAGTCTCCAAATCCCAAGCTACCCTCTCTTAAAATAACCCTACCTACCACCTCACCGTAACAATAGCGAGTGGTGCATAAAACTATTACGTGTAAAATAAAAATTATATACTGAAAATCAAAAGACTTCTTTCTACTATATCTTTTTTTCTTCAGCTTTTAAAAAGGATAAATCAATATCAATAATAACACAATGGAACTGTTGAAAAAAAACAAGCAATAAAAATGACAAAAAAAATCAAAAACCCAACGCAACAAAAATTTTTTTATTAATATTTGCACCTCGAGTGCTTTCTACAAAATGAGCTTCAAGGCAGAAAACGTATTTCTAAAGGCTTTCCTACACTTTGAATTTTTGTTGGTTGTCTCTTAGTGCAACAATCAAAGTGACAGGTAGGTGTCAAAAAATATTAGGTACATTATTACTTAAATATTAGACACCATATAACATAAACTGTAGTCTTGCAGTTCAGTGTCAAATTATATATGTTGTAAAAATAAAAAGTAAGCAAATATTTGGAATGCAGAATCTGGACACTGAACTCAGGATCTATCGGTGTCTGGAATTTGCAACATATTCTCCAAGTTAAATCTTAAATCCAGGAACAAATGATGGAAATACACAACCGAATGCACAGATTCAGCAAAATTGGACTTATCTGCCTGCAAGTTTGGTTTAACTGAATTTATGATAGATAGTGGCCAATTCTAACACATTGCAAAAATGATAACATGCACGTCTACTTTATACAATGCTAATCCTAGCCAGGGGTTAAATATTATGGATTTCCATACACAAAACAAGTAAATTAATTTTCAAAATGTGCTTTGTCTCAGATTTGTTCAGAGTGAATTCAGATAAAATTAAGTATTTGATAGATATTTGGATACTATGTTTTCTAGGATTTACATGTGAGAATGATTGATTTTGGGATGTGATCATTTGATTGAAATAACCAAATTCCAGCTTTATTTATTTGTGTAAAACATGGAAATTGCTAATTTGGTTGCAATTTAGTTAAACTGAAGTAAACTGAATTGTGTTGATCCTGAACAAATTTAGCTAATAACTATTTGCTTTTTACCTGTCACACTGACTAAATGTTTATAATAAATATTATATTATTGATTTTCATTGTTAGGAACCCTATTCAGAAATACTCTAAAAAAAAAAAAAAACTATTTAAAAAACATTATAT
Organism: Pelobates fuscus; assembly: GCF_036172605.1. Taxonomy (NCBI): domain Eukaryota; kingdom Metazoa; phylum Chordata; class Amphibia; order Anura; family Pelobatidae; genus Pelobates; species Pelobates fuscus. The sequence continues at coordinate 33,728,523 of NC_086326.1, forward strand.
ATTTTTTTCAGACTGTTTGAATTTTTAGACTTATGTTCCAGGCTATTCCAAACAAATGACTATGACCTCTGCTGTAGGAATCCATCCATGGATAAATCAGATTGAAGTAGTATATTTCGTATCTTGCATTAGTCAGATATTCATTTTAAAAATTACATATGGGTAAAAAGTCGGTGATGTACATTTTACCATTTAACATAAAAACCTAATCATAGAGCACCCTGTCATTCATTAAAATTTCATCACCGCTAAGTAATTTTCATAAAAAAATAGCATGGCATTTATAGCACGGTATTTATTTGAAACATGAGACAAGGACATCGCATTTAAACATACCTACTGGTGATTTAATAGAACAGACACCGCAAGAAAGTTATACCAAATATATAAATTTATACCTGTCATAACTTTGCTGCGATGCCAATTTGGAAAAGATTCCTACCTTGAATAAACAAAACAACATATTTACTATAAAACACTGTGATTTCACAAGCTGAGGAAAAAACATTTTAGTAGCTTAAATGTTACATTGTGTAAGGCCAGGTTCTGATGTCACTAGAGACCTGCATAAAGTCTGTGATAAGCCCGTAATCAATCACGGGGTGGTGGGGGGGAGGAAGGAGAATGACTTTTTGTTTTCAACTGTATTCTTTTTTTCTTTTTTATTTAAGTAGTTTTATTTATTTCACTGTAGTTGGGGTAGACTTTTTTGGGGGGTTGGCTAAAATGACACCAGTTAGAAGAACGAACATCTTCAATCAAGACTTTGACAGGTAGGTATAAAGCATTTTTATACCTAAAATACCTCGTTTTATCTCCCCCCCTGGCTGTATGTCACTACACCGAAGAGGACACTCACCACATATCCCATAAGCGGGGATCATACCACTGCAAGCTATTCATACCAGAGCGGGATTAAGCTCTACAAAAAGTGAGTATAATCTCTTCTATTTTAATTGGATACCTTTTGGATCACCCTGTACCACTATTATTTTCATCACTCATCACCCTCCTTCATATACCTGCAAGGAGCGAAACTCTACAACTTCAGAGACCAACATAGGACCTAAGTTCCATTATACTGGACTCTATTTCATTATTACTACCTCAAAGGACTTTAATATTATTTACTTTCCTTACCGGCGCAGTCCCATCCTTTTGTTTGTTTGCCTTCCTTATTTATTTCAAGGACACGTGAGGGAGTCCTTGTTTGGGATTGCTGCCTTTTGTACTTCTTTCTGATATACTAGCGCTGACTCTATTCTCTGTTTTTCGATAAAGCATTTTTTACAGATAAATTATTTTACAGATAATATTTTTTTTTAGGAGACTTGTGACTCCTTTACTATTAACCATTAGTAAGATGTGGTAGGTAGGCCCAATTATTAGGGCAGTGACTTAGGGCTTAGAGACTTATAGCCACTTATGAGGATAACCTTTCAGGGTAGAATTGATGGCTCAGGAGAACACATATGTTAATGATTTTGTGTATCTGTGTATACAAGATGGGGGTCTCATGGACTCCGCGTGTAATTTTTAAACAATTGGATTGCTTATGGCTGCAGGCAGAGACAGCATATGTAGATATACAGATTTAAAATGTATCCTGCAGATGGAATAAATGGAGAGATATTTTATTTTTTTATCAAAATCGCTGACGAATCAAAAAGAAAGTTAATCAAGGATTACTAGGCAACGTTTAATTTTTTACCCATTAATGTAATGTATTATCCAAATGCATATTCCACAATAAACACCGCTTGCAAAATTAGGGGAAAACAGTTAGCTTTTATTTTGGTTCAATTAAAATCTATACGCAGGACAAAAAGCCAACAGGCAACATTCCACAAAAATCAAGCTTGGCCGACCACGTGGCGTGGCACTATACCCACACGTCACGTGATCAGTCTTTTGCAAACATAAATAACACATTTTATTACACATTACTCTTGCTGTATTTTAAAATGTATTTTATATTGTATGTGCTAATCCTCTGTTCAATGCTAATGACATCATTTTGGTGCGAAATTTGAAATTGTAATAGAGTGTACTGCCTATAAATACCCCCATGTACCAGGTTATCTGATTTTATCACCATTTGGTTGCTTTTAAACTTCTAATTTGTGTTATTAACCCCTTAAGGACCAAACTTCTGGAATAAAAGGGAATCATGACATGTCACACATGTCATGTGTCCTTAAGGGGTTAAAGGAATATTGGCCATTTTACCCTTCTTGTGCCATAGACCTTTCTTTTATTTTTTCTTTTATTTTTTTTTATTATTTTAACCTGGTCACCAATAATCTTAAAGATCCACTCACTAAAGAATCCCAGGTAGGGATTATACTACCTACGCCTAGAGAATTGAGCAGTATTTCCTGCTCACACAAATGTGAATATAAGACCTTAAATATGAATATTTTAAGCAGTTTTAAACAGAGAGCACTATTTTTGCCTTTTTTTTATTTTTTTCCTTGCCGAGACATCTTTACCCTGAGAAAACTACCTATAATACCATCACCTATATCCTACCAGTAGGGGATCAACATCATTGAATGTGAGTTACACAATAAGTGCTTATTGTGCCAGTGCACTCCAGATATTAAAACAAAAGGGGAAATTTTATACTTGCAATATGCAGGGTTCAGCATGAAAGAGAGAAAAAAAAATGGCATTATATTGTCTGGATAATAAATCTCACTCACAAACAAGGAGCAGGTACAAGACTGCTCAGGCTATATGCACTTCCAATATATCTCCTCCCTTGTTTGTAGGGAAACGATGGATAGTCGAGATCCAATATAAACAAACTTCATTTTCATAAAATTAAGTGCAAAACCAATATGTGCAAACAAGTAAAACTTAAAGTGCTTATTGTGCCAGTGCGCTCCAGATATAAAAAAAAAAAAAAAAAAAAGGAGAAATATTATACTTGCAGAGTTTAACATGTTGTTTAGGCACTTTCTTTGTGAAATGAATACACAAAATTGAAGCCACGATTTAAAGGCACAGTGCACTTTATTTTTTCTGATTTGGATAATACTGGTCTATGTTTGCTACCTTCTATATCTCAACAAAGTGTTGCTTGCATGGAAAGAACAGAAACTGTGATATACAATAATAATTGTATTTTATAATAAATGTATGTATATCATTATACTTTAATATTTGTGTTTGTGCTTGTTTAATCTCAATAGTATTTTGGGGTAAGTGGGTAGAACGTACATAAAGTATCAGCGTGAAGACATTGTTCACCATCCCACATGGCAGTGTGCTTTTGTCAAATATCTCTGAACTCACTCAAGAATTAAAATTTATATAGAAAAATTAGATTGTACAGATGTTCACTTTATGGGAAAAAATTTAAAGGGGAAGGATCTAAAATATTGTGCTGACATGAAGCAGTTAAAAAAAACACTTTATGAATATTATATAATTCAATGCCATAAGAGCGTTGCCACTGATATTTGTCATTTCACCAACTCCATAAGGGATCAGACATCAAAAAGAGACTGTTAAGTGAAGGGATAGCAATGAACAAGTTTTAGGAATTTATCCAACTAGAGTCAGCAAGTTTCCTCAATTAAATACCGTAGGAGGAATGCTTACTGCACAGACTGCAAGAAGAATGGGGGAAATTATGCGTTCAATAAAATTGTTCACTCAACTGTAAAATTAATGGTGGGGGGGTTAATGATTAAATTAATGTAACGCCTTTGCTGCTCAGGGCACTAATTAATTACAGTTGTGAGCAAATCCCTGGAAGAACAATCCTGATATATATATTTTTTTTTTCCAAGAGAGCAAAGCCCTATCTGCTTCAATGCATTAGACACACCATGACTGTAGGAAGTCGTTCCCAATTTGACATGTTAAACCTTTTGTATGCTTAATCTTCTCTGGATATACTTTATCTGTTTACAGGTGGCAAGTAAGTCAACCTATAGAGTTTGATACTAAAGTGTCCACAATTCTAAAGTGTCCACAATAACAAAGTTGGGCAGACATCCTTGTGTAATTCATAATACAATGTGGTCCATCTAGTCTAAATTGATGGGTTCATGAACTGCCCACAATACATTTAGAAACATAACAATTGTATATATTGCAATGTTTTTTAGTAAAAGGAGGACTTATACAGTTTTCTAAGTGAGTAATGAAGATAATATTTAAGAGATTTTATGTTATTTTATTTACACGCTATAACGTTATAAAAAATTTGAATAATTTATGTTGATACATTTTAAATCTGATTTTTTTAAATAAAATAAATCTATTTCTAATATAATTGATGTGTGTGCACTTAGTATCACAATGCACTGCCTGCAGAATAAAATGTTGGCAACTAATTATTTAATTTAGAGAAATATCAGGGCCTGATTTGCCGCCTGTAAAACAAGTTCTAGTCTAGACGGCTTTTTTGCATCAGTAAATTTCTGTGGGTTTTTAAAGTCCACTTCAGATAAGAATTACAATGTATATTTTATGTTGCACTAGCAATATTCCCAGTGTACCTATAGATTAAACCATAAATTTCAACCAAACTTGCTTCGGTTTTCCAGAGATCCATATTCCATATCACAGTGAGATGTATCTACAGCCACATAATGAAATGATTAAAAGTATATTTTGCGAATAATGTGAGTTAATTGTGGGATAAACTCTCAAACAAATAGATTTGCATAAAAGGAAATATTTTTTTCAAAATGGCTGAACATATGCACATCAGACATCAGCTGTATTTGGTTATGAATAGTATTTAGCTTGTTTTTTTAATTAATTAAAATATATCTGTTAGGTTTACTGAAATAATTACACTATAAAATATACAAATGCGACAGCTTTATTTAAGTATGATGGGAGTTTCAGTGCACCGACAGAATTAGAGTGTCATCATCCATGAATTAATTCTATCCTAAAATGATGTAAGCGGCCACCTCTTGAGAAAGCTTCTCTCTTGCTGTGTTCTTGAAGTGATTAAAGTTTCCTTCAAAGCAATCAACTCTTGTTTTGCTGGAAAATTTGACACACAGATTCCGAAGTTACAGAAACAGCTTCCTCCTAGTGTTTATCATTCATTCCCTTTTTCTCTCATCCGTATCTTTCACATTCCCTTTGGGATCCCAGAAGTTCACAGATGAAGCAGCATTACCAGTAAGCATTTGAAGTAAAACTTGAAACTAAGATCACTTCTTTATTCTGATTCGAAAAAAATGCAAAAAAATCTCCTGAATCCAGTAAAAAATAAAAATGCCAGGAAAAGGCTTTTTAAGTATAATTCTTTCTTATACAGTAACATAAAACACCATTAGATGAAGCAAATATTTTAAGCAGGGCTCTTAAATATAAAATATAAGCTTTTAACTGAAGTCATGGCATTATATCAAACATTTTAAAAACTTTTTTAAGGGAGCTCTTTCACCTAAATAGTAATTGCAGTGTGACAGGTTTAACGTTTCAGTGGATTATTCACTAAAGTGAATATAAAGTGAATTTCAAACTTAAGTCCAAAGTAGGTGAACTTGAAGGTTTGCTCAATTAGAGGATTTTTCCAGTGCGTTTTTTTTTTTGACCATTTTAAAATTCACTTTCAATTCATTTCGAATTCTCACTTCAGTGAATAAACTTGTTACTACACCGATCCAACACACATAAATACATACTGGGATTATAATACTAATATAAGTATCTCTTAAAGTGTCCAGCGGATCTCACAGCAAGATTGTTTGTGAGACAGAAAAATGTCTGCAAGTGTATACTGTATGAGTGTTATAGAGTTAGTTCAAGCACCATGACTTCAGTTTTCTGTCTTTATGTGCAACATTACCAGGGAGCATCATAACCACTACCCTTTAATAATATCTTTGCACTTGTCAATTTATTAGTGTTCAGGACCCTGTGGGTGCAATAATTGTGCTCTTTTATGAGGTTTATAAGGATGCTCAGAATATCGGTAAACTTTAGTTGAAGATGCAGTTTTTTAATAAGCTCGTGCAAACATACAGCATGGAAGCTGTCCTTCGGCAGCAAACAGGAACTGGCAACATTGACAGTTATTTTGATTGACAGGTGTTCGTGACTTATGCTAATTAAGCAAGCATTTCTGACAGGTGATTGGTTTAAAACAAATACGAGAATACTACACTGGGTAGACCTCTTTCTCTCTTTAAACTTGTCAAGGAAAGGAAGGGAAAATAAGGTCTGTTCTATCATAGGATGGCTGACTCTTGACTGTAACCGAGTCAGCTACTGAATGAAAAATAATGAATAAAAACTCAGCTATACAGCTGGCTACAGCAAGAGTAACTTGGTAAAAGTTTATGATGGGCATAGAAAGAAGAAAATTCCAAGTTAACTGGGGAAGACTGAATCACAATCGAGCAAGCTGTTATTAAATGCCAAGTTAACTGGGGAATACTGAACCACAATCGAGCAAGGTGTGTGTGAGTGTGTGTGTGTGTGTGTGTGTAAAAGACAAGTTATTTGTGTAGATAATTATTTGTGTAGATAACATGTGGCAGGAGAAATAATTACAGTAAGAACAATAAGGGTATAAAATTATCTGAAGAACTGGTTTCATCAGTGTCTGTACAGATGTTTAAAAAACAATTGTGTGAATACTTGCAAAAACATAATATTCAGGCATATCATTTTTAATTAGAGGGGTAATAGCTTCTTGATCAAATTAAAGATCAGACTCTTATTCTGAGGTCAAGTAAGATTTTTTTTCCTAGTTTGGATCAACAGCAAAAACACATGTGAGAAAGGCTGAACTTGATGGACTATGTAACAATGTAACTATATAACTATGTAACATGGTAGTTACATGCACAGTTACATAGTTATATAGGCTGTAAAAAAGACTTGCGTCCTTCAAGTAAAGAAATCTTTAAAGTAAAGTGGGAAAATATTTCTACTCGACTCCAAAATGTCAATCAGACCTCTTCTTGACTTAAGAAGTTGTAACCCAGATATTAATTATTATAACAATTAATATTATGTTTTTGCTAGTCTTCAATCCAGTTGCTGTTTAAAAATCTGTAGATAAAAAATGTGAATTCCATAGATATTGGGCAAAATCTATGAAACAAGTGTTTTCTTATATAAATAGGTCAGATTAGTCTGTTCAACGTCCCCTTTCATTTTGAATATTTCTTGAAGACGAATGAAGAATATTGTCTGATTAACTTTGCCATCCTCCTAGTGGCTGAGCAGAAGGTCAAGGCTTCAATAAAAGCAGTACTGAATTTGGGGCTTTTTGTGCCCAAAACTAAAAAAATAGGATTTGTGTGTCTAGTTCTCATCTGCCTGTCCTCAGTCTGCAACTAGATTTTACCGCCATGTTTACCATAACTACACGCATTAATCATGTAGTTCCTTTAAAGGTCTCTGGACTATCATATAATAATTCAACTGAACATTCTAACTAGTCAACAGCTGTTAAAAAATGTTGCCAAATTCCATTGTATCCTGGGAAAAGGAGATATATCTATAATGTGGAATTATAAAGTCGTTTTTCCTCGCACAGTGAAAACTAACGACAAGCTAACCCTTTTGATTTATTGAATAATTATTCTGCTTTATAAACAGCCTGCATCCAGTAGTTACAGAATTATATATTGATAATATTAATCAGCATTAAAATTTGCAGTTCTCATTTCCATATTTGCTTTAAGATGTTTGTAAAATGAATGCTTGATTTACAAGGCTGGTTCATTAGCTTTCAGAGCTCAGTGTAGTGAATAGCTTTTTACTTGTGCTGCTTATTTTAAAATGCACGTCCTCATTAGCGCTGAATGCATGCACTTGTGAGCAGATTAGGCAATATTTAAAAGTTATCAAAGTCTACAAAACTGGCGGCAGATTAAAAAGTTTCCAGGGTCTGTAGATCAAGAGGTATTTATCTTTAAACTGTTGTTAAATGTTATGTTATGTGTCTCAATAAATACTGTATAAATATTTCGTAAATGCGTAGCTTGAAATTGTGTTTGTTTATATATTAATATGAAGTTTTACACTAAAATGTCTTCTGTCCATGTACAAAATGATATGCAATAATCAGTGCCGCACATTAAATATAATGCATAATATAGTATCTAATATAGTACATGTAATACAATTACACAAACGGTTTCCAGAACAGAAAATGGGGCGGATGATTTCAGTGACTTGTTGGCATCTCCATTCTTTCTCTTTTGTACATTTCTTTAACATATTCCTTTGTCTTCTGTCATTTAAATACTTCACCAAATTTGTATCCAAAATTTTTTCATTAGGTCTATTAAAGGATATTATACCGGTACGTGATGCTACGTAACTACAGCACATATATCACAGAGATATATTAAAATAGCTAAACAATAAGTCTTGTCTGGTTCAAATGTGTTTATTATGAATATTTTCCTCAGTAGATGTGCAGAATGCTCACTTAAGCTGTCTTCGTCATCTACAGCCTACACTACCTAAGCAACCTTCTCATGAAAGCTTCCCACCTAATCCGTAACTGATACTTATTGACAAGTATGCTCACTCCACATCCATGCAACTATTTTACTTACAAAACTGAGAACTAAAGTAGTAATGCATTGACTCTTCCTAACTGGAGCGCTTTTACCTCACACATCCTAAAGACTATGCTCACTTCACACCCACCTATAATCCACACTACCTGAGGAGCACACTCACTGCAGCTCCCCACACCTCATCTCTTTATTTTATTGTTTTAGCCATTTGACTTTCAGAAACATGACCAGAATGTTGTGTGAAGTGTGAGTGGCTGAAGGATTAAACATATGATTACGTATTACTTGGTGTACAGGAAATTGCTTAGGTTAATGACGTACAATATTCCTGCTCTAACACGATAAATGATGTAACATGATAAATGTAAATTATTACATGTTTCAACACAGAAACATCCAATTGAAAAAAGAAGAATTGAGGATACAGGACTATGTGATAAAAGAACTGTACTGGGAAACCTACAAAGGCAATTCCAAAATCTTAATTTGTAATGTATTAAAGTAGTTTTGTTGTTGATTTTGTGATGTGCTTGGAACATTGTCCTGTTGGAACATGTAGCCCATTTGTAGCATTAGTTTCTTCACTGACTCGAGGTAGTGAGTTACAGGATTTATTGATATTTCGTACAAACCCATCTTCACTCTACCTTTAAACTATTTCCTGTGCTGCAGGCACCCACACTGTCCAAATGTATAGTAGATCCACCTTATCCTTAACATTTGTGTTCTTTTCTTTAAATCCTTCTTTTTCTCTTTCTCAAAACATAACATTTGTGACTTAAACCAATATTTAACTGATTTTACTGCGGTGCTTTGCTTATTAAGCTTTCTGATAAGATTGCAGTTAAAGTTACCTTCTGTTGACCCTTTAATGCAAATCATGGGCATATTTTTCCAAAGTGGACTGATGCACAACTGGTACAGCGAGTCAGTGAAACATACAAAGAATGTAGAAATCTTTTCAACTATTCCCTGCTTTATCATCTTTAGTTTCTGACCCACCATCAGCTGCTTAGAGTAATTACATTTTATTTCACTGTAATGAAATATGAAAGGCGCTAATTGGATTGGTGAAATGCATCATTGTGTGATTGGGTGATGTAGGAATTTCTTGATTTAGAAGGTTTAAGTATAATTTCATAGCCAGACGTGTATTACTTGTACTATACACTGATCAGCCATAATATTTAAAGCACTGTAAAATTAAGTGAATAATATTGATTATATCATTATGATGGCACCTGTCAAAAGGTGGGATATATCAGGCAGCAAGTGATCAGTCAGTTTTTGAGTTTTATGTGTTGCAAGCATGAAAAATGGGAAATTCAAAAGGGCTGAGTGATTCTGACAAGGGCCAAATAGTGATGGCTAGACGACTGGGTAAGAGTATCTCCTGTGGGTGCACAAGGCTCATTGATGCACATTAGGAGGGAAAGCTAACCCATATTGTCCAATCATGCAGCTCAAATTGCTGAAAAATGTAAAGCTGGTCATGATTGAAAGGTGTCAGAACATGCAGTGTTTCGCAGTTTGATGTGTATGGGGCTGTGTAGCTGCAAAGTGCCCATGATTACTCATGTCCACCACCCAAAGTATCTTCAATGAGGACATGAGCATCGGAACTGGACCATGAAGCAATGGACGAAGGTTGCCTGGTCTGATAAATCACTTCATGTGAAGCCCCAACTCTCAACTTGTACGGCTTAAAGGATATGCTGCTAACGTTTTGTTGCATGAGGTGGACATCCACAATATTCGGCAGATGTTTTTATGATCGGTGTATATGCAGTGAAGGAGTCCTGCAGGAGTTCTCTGTGAAAGTTGTGATGGTATAAGGACATAGTTCACAGTTTGACCACATAATTATTACTCTCCTGGTAATATAATATACGATTAGAAGGAGACCTGTAATATCACCTTTTTAATATATTTTTCTTAACCACTCTGTAAGTGTACACCTGTAGCAGAATTTTCATGAGATCCCCTTCGATCATTGTGGACCATTCTCTAAATATATGTAATTTAGTGTCTGAAATATTGTTCATTATTAGTAGTTTAAACTCTTACAAGGTACACGTAAGTTTTAGTAGTACAAAATGTCAGTTGATCTTCAATTCAGGTCCAAAAGAGTAAACCAGATTTTTAATATGACTCCAAGTCTTATTTAGAAAAAAAAATTAGTGATGTATTGTTTTTTTTTTTTTCCCATACTGTTTTGCTTTATTTTATAAGTTATGCCAAGTATCCTTTCTCTTTAAACACATGACATCTTTATTTCATACTCATCCTCAGTCTAACCTTTTCTTTTTTTATGCTGGCCGTTCCTTCCACGGCATTTTCTCTGTTACAAATTGCAATTGCTATTTAAGACGTGTAAATGTCTCAGGCGCCTGATCTCATTTGCCATCTTCTGCTCGCTCGGGCTCAGAAGCTTTAATCCTCTGCAAAGGTAGATTGTGATGTCAAAGATTGCGATTTCTAAATGCAGAACAGCAGGCAGGCAGCATGCCGCCACTGCGCCTCACTCCTCGTAGTGCTGTAAAGTTAAGCCGTCAGAACGAGAGCAGAACGTGCGACGACAGACATCGTGAAAGGGCATGCCTGATTACTCAGATTATTCCAATCCATTAAGTATCAGCATTGAAGTGTTTTTTATTTAAAAAAAATATAGTTTAAAAAAAAGTTAACTTTCTGCAACAACAAAGTTAAACTTGGTAAAGAAGTTTCACTGTCTTCTCGGATCCATTTGAAGAGGCAGATGATTACGTTTTAGTTTAGATGAATTACAAACTTTTATCACCATTATGGTATAAGCATTACTTGGGGTGTTACTCGCTAAGCAGAGAACTGTGACCTCTGCCATTAGGCATTTAGACTGAAATAGCTATGATAGAAAATAAGTCGAAACATAATGGCTGATGTGCATATAAATAATAAATATTCAGAGAATGTGACAGCCATGACCAGTTTGGTACTGCTACATACTTAAAATCATTATTAAAATGATATATACCCCAAATTAATACATGCATGCATTTTTCACATGATGGCAGCATATGGCAGCATTGGGGGTATATCTTAAAGGGTTAAAGCACTATAAGAGAGCGCAACTAAAATGGTAAAATATAATAAATACTGCTTAGGCTAAAAAAATAAATATATTAAGCTGCTAGACACAATAAAACCTTTCCAAGTTTCACAGACATACAATACTCAAAAAATAGGGCCAGCGCTTTGTGGATATTCTCCCTGATAGATTTCTACTGCAGCACCACAAAACAAATGCCAAAGTTAGAGTGTCAGTTTTAGATAAGGTTGGAAGGAAATCACCATTAATAAATGACTAGCTGGGCTGTATAGTAACAGTTCAAATTTCCTATGCACTGTAGTTACTTCTGTATCGACTCAAGGTCTCTCTGTTTCAACCTTAAAAATCAGAGAAAATAGAAACATAGTATAATACTGATAATTTATTTAATGCCCCTGTTTCCCTTATTGGAACTCTTACAAAATTAAGATGTGGTGCTTGTTTCCAAGTCCCACTAATAAGGCACAAAGTACTATTCAGTGTAAAGTGACATCTGGAGGTTACCTCTCCATTGGTGTAGTAATGCCGACCAATCTGTGCACTCGAGCCAGGTTGAGCCACTCACTCTCTGGAGAAACGCAAACACCTCTTGCTGCTGAAAAACAATTCCTTGTACCTGAAGCCGAAAGTTAAAGTATCGTACAGGCACTATCAACGCGTTTCGCTCTTTGTTTTCCGCAGGAGACACAGGGAAATAACCATTGAGAAGACTCTGAATGCTTACAGAAGTGAACGCCCCTGTCTGTTTGACTAACAGCTGGGGGGGTGTTCCAAAATCTACTTATAAAAGTGCCAATTTTACATTTGTATCATCATAGGACTTACTCAGACTTTACTAAGTATGAGTCTAATTGATAATAATTTGTGATATTTCATAATATTGACAGACCTGCAATGTGCAAATGTGTATTTCTCCTGTATCTTCCTTCATATTATATTATATCAGGGATCAAAATTTCCACTCGCTACTAGCCATTATTGAGTGAAAATATTGCACTGCTGAGTAGAAAGTCATTCCTAGTGAATATGCCGTGTCTTGCAATAGCAAGTAACTTTTTATGGCATAGAATATCAAATTGTAAGGCTTGTATCATATCACCCGGCCATATTGGCCCATTTTCACAATTTTCCTTTCTTTGTGCTAGGGTTGAGGTCTATCTTTTCCTGTAAGAACTAAAGACGTTATTGATCTATACTTTACATTTGGAACTCAACTGGTAAAGTGTAATGGACCTTTTTGACACCCTAGCTCTCAAAACTATATTTAAAGGGACACTTTGGTCACCAGAACAACTACAGCTCAATGCAGTTGTTCTGGTGAACAAAGTCAGTCCTTGTAGGCTTTTTGCAGTAAACACTGTTTTTTTTCACTGTTTTTTTTTTTTCAAAGAACTGGCAATGTTTACATTACAGGCTAGAGACACCTCCAGATGGCTTCCTGGGGCAATGCTGCACAGTGTGCAGCACTGACATTCAGTGACTCCACCCTCTGCATGCAGACATTGAACTTTCCTCATAGAGGTGCATTAATTAATTGCATCTCTCTGAGGAGATGCTGATTGGCCAGGGCAGAATTTGGCTTCATCTACTGCCCACCTTCTTGGCAATTTTAGCCTATGGGAAAGCATTATGATTGTCTGAGATCATCACTTCTGATGATGTCAGTCAAGGAGACAGATCAAGGGCAGATCCAGCACCAGCAGACTCATAAAAAGGTAAGATTTTACTATGTTTATGGAGGCAAAGGTGGGTTTCATAGTCATATTGTTTTAACGCTGTAGGGTCAGGAATACATGTTTGTGTTCCTGACTCTATAGTGTTCCTTTTCTGCTCCAATGTTAGTTTAAAAAAAATCTATTACAGAATGGAGAAAAGCTGAATTTGACATCATTTACAAATAACCCATCAGAAAATATGCCCTTTGACATATTAAACATATAAAACCGTCATTCTCTCCTATCTAAGTTTTTTCAGATCCATGTTACATAAAATAACACATTCAGTTAGAAAAATCAAATGTTTGTGTAAATGTTATGGAATGCGTGAAGCCAAGAAGAAGCTTAGAAGCCAGTCTGAAAACTGCCATGATTATAAATATGTAAGTAGGCAATATGTCTCTCCTGTCTCTTCCATCCCCTTCTTTACCGCTTTCTCTAAAATATGGGGCTTTTAGCAGTAGTAAAACACATAATGGAACTCTCTTAGTTTGATCATTTATTTTATACCCATTTAAATTGTGACATTATCAGTAGGCAGTGCAAGTGTAGCCAGACGGAGAAGGTTTTATTGTTAACGTGTTGACTCTCCTGTTCACAGTGTTAAAATAAAGAATTATATCGTAGGCACTCATTTCATTATATATTCTGAATATAGCCTGCATTTGCAGAATATATATTTTATGAACTAAAGGATATATGGCTGGTAGATATAACCTGGGTCTGGCTGTTAGACAGTTTCTGTCTGGCGGGATTTATTGCATCAATTAAAACATAAAATAAACAATAGATATTCCAAACAAGCAATAAATTGTATCAAAAACAACAGAATGTTTGTCGTCCGTGGATCACTGTTGTTTATGAAAAGGTCTATTTTATCTTTATGTTTTCATTTTCATTTTTTTTTTTACACGACTGATACAGTTAGCGCAGTAAGTTGCGATACTGTAAGAAAAACAACCTAAGCTGATTTACTGCAGGTGTTGTGAATCCTGAAAGTTTATTTGGGATTTGTAGTTACTGCCGAAGCTGGTTAAACACTACAGGACTCTGTAGGAAATCAATGAACTCAGCATAAAGGGATCATTATCTTAGCAGCAGACTTGCAGTTAACTCAGCAGGACTCAGCATTTTATTAGAGAACCATACAGGTTTTAGTTTGAAGGTGAAAATATATTTATTTATATATATTTAGAAATGTAACAAACTGCAGGCTTAACTATCCCAAACAACTATTTATTTACAGCATGCCACAGTAGAGCAAATTGGTATCTACAACGGCACAAGTGGATTTGTTGTTGGAGTTTTAAGTATTACCCTTTTTAAGGTAATATTATTTTCATGTGCTACTATTTGTGCTTCTTTTGTTTTATTATTTGCTGTTCTAGGATTTACATGCTATTCATAGTTTTTGCAATATCAGTGGGTAGGAGAATTACAGACATAAAGGGACACTCTACTGCCCGAATACAAAATAAATAAAAATCAATGTTTAGTAGATATACCCCAAATGTGAACTGTAATTCATCAAAAAACAGCTTGCTAAACATTGTCATGCTGCCTTTGCAAGCTTTCCCTTTCTAACTCCGCCCAGACATTCTGTGACTGTCCAATCACAGATCTCCCAATGCAGTTCAAAGAGAAGTCTTTGCAAGGCAATTGCTCTGGGCAGTTGCCACCTCTTCAGTTTAGCTCCACTGAGCTAACCAAACCAGGAAGTGACATTATATGTTGTCTGCTTAAAAGCCAAGGAGGTGTAACCATTTTGATTTAGAAAAGTGTCAATTTCTTTTGAAATCTGCACTTTTTGCAAAATGAAACAAAGAAGACACTCTTCACACATAAATCTTTACAACAAAATAGAGTGCATTAGGGGTATGGAGTGTCTTTAACAAATACATATTTTACATGTAAATACTTGTATGCCAATTGAAATGGGGGCAATGCCAACATATTCTATCTTTGTGATCATTTAAGAGAATTAATATTTAATCTGCCTCCAAAGATTATTATATTATGATAAGTAGTCCATATACAAAAGCTGCTTGAGTACTGACTGAACTATTATCTCCTATAGCCCCAGTTCACTGGGTAGACTTGTTGTCAGTATGTACACTAGTCAATTCACACAAAGTATAGAAAACGTATGGCTAGACAAACTCCCAATTCAAGATCCAACTCCATTCTATGGAACAAACTGCAAAAGTGCAACCGTTTTCTCTAAGAAATATTATATACTACAACATACAGAATATTCTGATCTATTTAGAATAAGAAAGTGTAGGATAAAAACATACAACAATAAACGAATGTGAATGCATAACAGATAATCGACTTGGAGGACTTTAATATCATATTGTATGTTTTGACTAGTACGCAACATTTCCCATATTTTAAAGGCAAACAGTTTAAAATAGTTGGAGCTTATCAGCTAGGTCCTGGGTAATTACACCCCTGGCTGCACATGGGGTTTGCTGTATTTCAGCTCTGAACAAGTCAGTAAAGTCTTATTACTAAATATAAGAAGAGACAATGTACATAGCCCTAGGAGAGCTGTCATAAGCTATCCCACATGTCCAATTAGACACCATAAAACGACCTCTGACACAGAATTCATGTTTAAGCAACTCAGCAATTAGAAGCTCAATTTATCTACTCACCTCCATAGCGAGCTCTCTGTAATGCTTCCCAAGTTATAATCGTACAACTTTGTCAGGATTAGAATCACCTGAAGGCAGAAGAGAGGGAGAAAAAGCAAAGTCCCAGTTAGTCTGAAATGATTACCGTCTAGGTAGAGTAAAACAGAACCGACCCTGGGGAAGAGTTAGCATTTGGTTAATGGACATTTAGTACACATAAAGCGTGCATAAAGACTTGGTGTGAACTGACACATACAGCAATATCTGGAGACAGAGTGGTCACTTCTATTTAAATATTAGTCCTATTAGATGGAGGAAATTAATGCAACATTTTGAAACTAAAACCCCCTTCGTTAAAAATAATGAAGTAGAATTTTACTGCTCACAGTTACAGAATAAATAATATGAACATGATAAGAATACTTTGTTTAATAATGCTTTTATAGGCTGAATAAAAGATATTTGACTGTTAGTCAACAAAAAACCTTAACATGAATCACTCCTGAGTTTTTTTTACATATTTTTAAATTTTTTGAAATGAATCCAGAACCTATAATTTATGATTAATGCTTATTTGTGTTGTGTCCAACATGTTCTGCTGCACTAACTAATAATTTACAATATCAAGAAATGGAGACATTAGATTTGTTTCGGTGCGAGTTACAGTTCGGCCGAATGCAGACAGATTGGGTCATGAGCAGAATTTCCGAACCTAGAGAAAAATGTACCTCAATCCCCGACCTACCAAACCACACATTGCCAAACATATGTGATTTATAGATAGATTCTTAGAAAAATAATTTATGAATTGCTAACAGGTGACACATTTGCAGGTGACGCCATTTGCTAATGCAATTTGTCTGATGGAAGTCAGCCTCTAATGGTAAATTCAGAAGCAATTTAATTTTTGGCCTCTGACTTAATCCACTTCCTTGTAATCACCTAGCAGCAGCACGTAGAGGGGCTGAACTCCAGCTGCCCCTTTGTTACACAAACACTAATGTACTCAGGTGCTTTGCAGTAAGTGATTTTTCTCTGCAAAACATGATGTACATTACACTCCCAGTCTGCAAACACAGTCATGTTTTGGAGTATGTGAGCCTGATGCCTCCGGAATATTAATAGGTTCAACTTATCAAGTGGATTGCATGCAAAATGTCTCTCACAATGATAGGTTCAATAAGTATTTGTAAAGGTTTTTCATTTTTTTTTTGGCAGAATGAAAGGTTTAGAGAACATAGAAGCGCTCAGCTAATGTCAACACAGAAACACAAAGTCTATTGTCCAAAACATAGGTTAGCTCCTGATTTATCTTATCTCCTCTATTAATGCCAGGATTCAATGGTAATGTCACTAAATTCACAGATATTGTCATAAATGCCCCTGTTTTCTCTCTAGCAGGATACACATTGAATAAAAACTGTAATTTGTTTTTCAAAATAAAATCAAAGACATTTTATGGCCTGCCTGTGTATTATGATTTTAAGCATACATGGACGTGAAGAACTCAAAAAGGCTTATTGACCCAAGACCTGAGCAGGAAATCAAGAGCTAACATTTGTTCATAAAACTTGACATTATGCATAAGCACCATGCATCTCAGAAATGTACTCTGGTATGGGTTGAGACCTTAAAGATCTTAAAACTTTCACTGTCACACCACTTTCATAAATACTAATTTTGACTGTTTTGGATTTTCACTGAAATTCCAACCCAGTCAATAGATATACTGAGGCAAAGTAAGGACTATTTCCTTGGCTTGACACTTCTAGACACTGGACGGAGCTACCGCCATCTCAAGCTCCCCAACCATCACCAGCCGTCCTATTAAGAATCCTCAAAAAACCTCAATGCTGCGCCCTCATGCATGCAGAGGAAAGCACAGCAGTGACATCGGCTCCTGTCTATGATGCTCCAGGAGCTGAAGAGGATCCCCTGTATGAAGAAGGGACAAGTTAAAGTAAGTAGAACTCACCTCTACCTGTCCCCCTTTCCACCTTTGCCATCCCCATGGCAATGTCACAGTCTGTGGTCCTTGTGAATTCTGCAAAGTCCCCAGACAGTGACAGTGCCACTTTAATAACTTTTATTTAAAAAAAATATATTTATTGCTGTAATGGATCCCCTATACTCAGACTGAGTATAATCGTTGAAGTCTCCTGGGTCCCGATGTGAAGCAGTGATTATAACTCTGAGCTACCCAGAACATCAGCCTAGACTTAATGAAGGGTACAAATGAACTCTTTTATTATGGCCAAGTTACCTGCTTGTATACACAGCCCCCAGCAGGGTGTCTCTACACAATACAATGCAAGCTCCACCCAAAATTCTCTCTGCCTGTGAAATAATTGCGTTAAAGACCGGTAAACAAATTATCTCCCAGGAACAGAGAGGCAAACATAAAAATATTGAACATAACAATACCCCAAAACATGCTAAAAAATATATAAATAACCCCACAAAAATACAATCCTAAATAGCCCTGATCTTAGCACCCAAGTTCTCCAAGCAGCGCTCAGATCCATGCAGTGTAGGGGAAAGGCCACTGTGTTAAAGTTCTGACTGGCCGCACATGTGGTCCAATGCCCAAAACAGTTCCAGGGCATTTGGTGCTTTTGCCAGTCAACTTTCAGGTGCTCCTGCGGCCCGCAATATGGGGTGCTATGTCTGGCTTTCAGGTAGCATTTGTCGCCCTTAGTCTCAGACACCTACCCTCCAAAAAGCGAAAAAGCGCTCTCCTGCCGGATTTCAAAGTGGTTCAAAACCGCAAACCAAGTTGTCCGGGAATCGCACGGTCACCTCATGCTGAAAACAGTCCCATAACATTCGCAGCTAAGGCCCACTGAGGTGACCAGAAACCCACAAAGTCTTCATACCTAATTTAGTTCCATAACGATTGTGGCTAAGTACAGCTGAGGACAATTCGTGGGTTTGGTTCATGCGATCGGCCGCCAGAGAGCCAGCTTTCGGTTCAATTCGCATGAAGGGAAAGTGCCAAACCAGGGGCACCTAGGGCAAGGTATTAATGGCGGCTGTGGAGATTTAACTTCCGAACAGGATCTTTGTATATGGCCCATAGTCCTGGGGCAGGAGGCTAGCTAGCAGGCTCCTCCAGGAGCTTGTGGCATGGGCACATTTGCCACAATTGCAAATATATGTATTAAGACTAGCTTTATTTTTTTATTTATGATTAAAAATGATAGCCAATTAACTTTAAATATAAAGTGACCAATAAAGGAAAACGTGACTAATTTAAAAATCCTTAGATGGTAAAGATATAATTCTATCCTTGTATAAGGATCATGTAATGGGGCATTCAGAATCATGGTTACACAGCTATATTCCACAATGGGCAATTTCATCCATGCATTATTTTCTGTAATACACGGAGACTGACATTGTGCAATGATTCACGCTCCTATCAAGCAGCAATGAGACATGTCTGAAAACTAATGGGAGTTACAGTACTGGTTAGCAGCTGCTGTTCAAATTTACCTTAAATTAGCTCTCTACCAAAAATTGCTCATCAGCTGCAGCCCACAAGTATAATTCTTATACATCTTGGGCAGACTATATGCCCCAGTGCTCCCCAAAGATTAAATAAATTACTCTAATCTGAACTCAAGTCCTAACTCTAATCTCACCCCTCATACATGATGTTGAAGAGTGTATAATGGAAAGCAATAACATCTGTGTATTCGAGATATTCAAAGACTCAATCTTTCTTATGATGTCTCCAGAAATCCTCAGTTTCATTATCTTCAATTATTATTGGTTTACTTGTGTAGATCCTCTCTATATACATATACAAAATACATGATCGTAAGACATAAGGAGGCACTAACAAAAAATGATTTTCTCTACGGAGTGAAATACATCACTAGAGTAATGGATAAATTAAGCAGAACTATATGGGCTATGTTTTGCTAATAACACGAGGATAAAAAAATGGAACTAACGTGTTAAAATACAGAATTATGGAAGTTGCACTGAATCTGTTAAATGCCAAATCAAATGATTGGACCTTATGCTGAACTAAATACTAAATCGTAATAAAACTATAAATGCCAAATAGAATGAAATTGGCTGTCAACAGAATAAAATATTAGTAATTATACCATTTCAATGCTTCTTTTTTAGTATTTATTTACATTTTATGAGTAAATGATGTAAAAATGTCATCTTAAATTTGTGTAACCTGCCTGCTCAACATGAGAAATCTTTATATCAATGACATTTGGAGATATTTTTTAAGGCTGCAATTAAATTAGATTGAACTGCTTAATCATTCAGCACAAATTTAATTTTTCATCACATGACTCTAAAGACATTTTAATTTTCAGTAAAAAAAAAATCAAGTTTTGCAAGCTCTGCGAGCCTTGATAGAGTTGACTGTAATTCCTGTGATCATTTTTTGTGTGCTTTCTGTACAAGGTGATTGTGAGATGTTTCAAAACATTAACCATTCAATAGTCGGCCACATATATTATATGTATTAATTTGCCATCTGCTGTTAATACATATTTTTCTAATGCTAGTGGTGATAAAAACTTTCAAGTGATACTCCAAGCACCATGACCACTACAACATGTCATAGTAGTTAGGGTGTCAAGAATATCTGGTTCGCCCCATACCCAATGTAAGGAGTCAAATTATTTGCTAAGAGTTTGGCTTCTACCTGGGGACCACTGGGTAGCAATCTCTGCCTCTCTAACAACTGGAATCTCTCTTCCTGAGCTAAACTCCACAGACTCAGCTAATTCTCTCAGCCAATGAACTGGCTCTGCAAGGCTGGGCTTAGCTCAGGAGAGGTAAAGGAATCTCCTTGCAAAAACGTTCATCTCTCACTGGAAGAATGGACCAGTGATCAGCAGACCACAGATAAGAAGTAATACCATTAGCAAGCTGATTGACTAAAAACACTGGGTGGGGGGAGGAGGGGTGCCAGGGCACTCAACCACTATAGCACAATATAGTGGTTTTGGTGCTTTGAGTGTCCCTCTAACTTTCCAGCATTTAAAGATAATTTCAACAAGTCAGAAAGGAACATGTTTATTTCAGTAATAAAGTATCGGGAGACGGGAGTATCAAATTATCAAATTCATCTATCAAATGTATCTTCATTTATTATCAAATATATCTAAATATGTCTACAATATAAGGGAGACAGTTCCAAAATGTGTGTTTTTGAGAATCTGCCCATTCACTCTGAAATCTGCCTATTCCTTCCTTCATTCATTCATACATCCACCTGTCTGTCCATCTATCAGTTAATTCATCCATCCATCCACCCACCTATGTGTCCATCCATTCTTGTATCTATCCTCATCCATCCTTCTCATTTTTAACATCTTCAAATATATTTGGCAACAAATACCATTATGTCTTGTCAATATGAGAACAAGGTCTCAGAAAGCACATAAATAATCCTTAAACCTGTTCAGCGATCATGCAAGACCTGATCTATTTAGCAAAATATAATCAGGGAGAGGAATAAGCTGTTTTATCTTTCATTTTTTGAGAGCTAAGTGCTTGAAGGAATTACAATATGTATAATAATTACTAAGCAGGAGATCAGCAGAAGTGATAATACCAATACATGGAGATGAATATGGCAACTAAAGTGAACATTTCTCATTGTACGAAGATGCCAAGCTAGCTTAAAACACAATTACAAAATGCATTAGAAACACTTGAAACACAATGCAAATGCTCACTAATTTGTTTACCACTTGATGTACAATGATCTAAGGAATTTATAGAATACACATACTGATTTACACATACTGGTGGCCAGTGAAGTAGTGGCCAGTGAAGTTATCACTAGGCTGTAATGTAAACACTGCCTTTTCTCTGAAAAGACAGTGCTTACAGCAAAAAACCTGAAGGTAATGATTCTACTCACCAGAACAAATTCAATAAGCTGTAGTTGTTCTGGTGACTATAGTGTCATTTTAAACAAAGGGGTGCAGCACACCAAAAACCCCTTGCACTATAAGCAATACGATATGCTATAATTGTTAGGGTGCTTAGAGCAAGGGCATTGCTAGGTGTCCAAAATGTCAGGGGCTTCGGTACAACAGCAAATCTGTATATATTGACTTAACATTCTAAAACCAGCACTACGCTATTGCCCTAAGGCCAACCCTGAAGTCTAATGTATATACTACTAATTTGAAGAAAATGCAGGGTTTGGAAAATATTGAGAACATTCATGTATACATAAGATGTCCTTAATTAATTAGATTATTACTTCCTGAGTAATCAAAGAAGATATATAAAAAAAATCTAAAAACAGGACACAAAATGTAAACTTTATAAACTGCCATATGAAATCTGAAACAATTACACATAAATTAGCATGTTTAAGACTTGTATTAATTATCTAAGCTAATTTCCCTATGACATTGTTAATGATTGATGTTGCTGTGAAGCCCGTCCAAGTTACATCCAGTTTATTAGTTCATAGATACTGTTCATACAAAGCAGAAGGGCTATTATAATTTTGCAACATGGTTAAAATCAACGTTATAAATTGTGGTTGCACCAACCTCAGGTCTTGACCTATAACATTTATTCATTGCTAAAAATTCATAGGACAAAGCTGAAGTTAAAACATTTATGCAACAGCGTTTTGGCAGAGGCGTTCAACCAGAATTAATGCTGCATATAAAAACCTCACTCTTGCTTATTCCACATCTTACTACAGCACGCAAAGTCATGAATTAGTATGGAATGAATAATTTATGTTAACACTTTTTGTGTTGTTTAAACAAATCACTTCCATGCAAGCAGAGTGTACCACAGCAATAAATCATGGTTTAGTACTCTGTCACGGAGAAGAGATATCACTTGACAGAATTATTGAATGGCGTGCATGACCGCATAGCCAGTACAAGGAAGATAAGAGTGCTGTCCTTGAATAATGGACTATTTTCTGCACATGTGCATAAGATAGAGCATCTGGGAAGAGAATAGAAAAAAAAAAAAAAAACTTCGTACTTTACTAGCAAAACAAATCTCTGTATTTCTTTGAACTTTTTTTGTATATTTATGATTATTAGTTATTGAGTTTATTCATGATTCATTCCAAATAAAATTGAAGATCACTGTAATGTATCTTCATTACATTTTTCTGTTTCTAATTCGAGCTGTAAGGCCATTGATTGATTGGCCAGTGATCAAAGTGGATCATGGTTGTCAGATAATCAATCTTGCCGGATAATCGATCTCATGAGATCTCACATAATCATCCACCATTTGGATTGATTAACCAGTATACCAGTGGTTAATCCATCTCCAACGGCAAATGATGCATCTTTAGAAATTGATTTTATTCTGAAATATTCTAATGTGCATTAACGCCTTCTTGGTAATGCAGTACAGCAGAAAGTAGACTGTCAGATAATTACCATTCTACTACAGTTTAAATTTGAATAAAAAGCTATCTGGAAACAACAAGCTATCCAGGGCAGTGGCAGTGGTTTGAGAAGTCTATTATTGAAATGAGATCACAGAAACTGTGTTTGATACCCAAAGATTCTCTTAAAATTAATGTATTCTTAAACACAAATAGGTATTTTTCAGTAGTATTGTCACCAAGAATCAGTAAACCTTTAACCGCTTCATAAAAATTCAGTGTGTTTGGTTTAGGAAAAATAAACAAGTCACATTTTGTTTATGATTTCTAAACAACTAGTTCAATCAAAGGAAGAAAAAAAAATAAAAAAAAAATAAAGTGCTGTATACAGTATGTCTAGGATTTCAAATACTTTTTGGAAGATAGAAGACAAAAATTGCAGGCAGTGAATAACAGTTTTAAAGATAACCTTTTACAAAATGTATTCTGCTCAGGCTATAAATTTAAGAAGAATCACAGAATCAGAAAGGTAGATAGACAGAGAGACAAACAGACAACTGTATCTCTTTTCTAATAAAGGGCATTGCATGGATTAACCCCTTAACGCCGTTACGGCGTTCTATGCCGTCCCGCTTTAAGTGGGCTTTAAAGCCGTTGCGGCGGCATAGAACGCCGTAACGGCTTTGAGCCCTGGAGCGCCCGGTATACTTACCTTACCGGCGCTCCGCTTCGGGAGGACTGCCTCACAGCCCAGGCAGCCCCCCCATGGCAAAAGAAGCCCCCGGGGGCCATGTGATCGCTCTCAAAGAGCGATCACATGCCCCCCTATAGCTGGCTGTGGATCTGCCAGCAGGGGGACTGTCTGAAATGTCAGACAGTACCCCTGCTGGTGGGATCTGTAAAAAAAAAATATTAGACATGTGTAAAATTAAATTAAATGTATTATCATACATAGTGTATTTTAATACCAATATAAGTACATATATTAGTATTAAAATACACTTAGAATGACGTTACATATATATAATATACATATATTAATAGTGTTGTCGCGAACCCGAAATTTTCGGTTCGCGAACGGCGAACGCGAACTTCCGCAAATGTTCGCGAACCGGCGAACCGCGCGAACCGCCATTGACTTTTAAAAACAACAGGGACTCTTTCTGGCCACAATAGTGATGGAAAAGTTGTTTCAAGGGGACTAACACCTGGACTGTGGCATGCCAGAGGGGGATCCATGGCAAAACTCCCATGGAAAATTGCACAGTTGATGCAGAGTCTGCTTTTAATCCATAAAGGGCAGAAATCACCTAACATTGACACCTGTCCTCAAAGCCCAGCCCTGATACACACTGACACAGATCAGAATAGAGACTGTTCCCTGTCCACAGAGACCATGATACACACTGACACAGAGCAGAATAGGGACTGTTCCTCCTACATAGGGTCACTTGGCAGATATGGATTGACACCTGTCCTCAAAACCCCTGATACACACTGACACAGAGCAGAATAGGGACTGTTCCCCCTACATAGGGTCACTTGGCAGATATGGATTGACACCTGTCCTCAAAACACCTGATACACACTGACACAGAGCAGAATAGGGACTGTTCCCCCTACATAGGGTCACTTGGCAGATATGGATTGACACCTGTCCTCAAAACCCCTGATACACACTGACACAGAGCAGAATAGAGACTGTTCCCCCTACATAGGGTCACTTGGCAGATATGGATTGACACCTGTCCTCAAAACCCCTGATACACACTGACACAGAGCAGAATAGAGACTGTTCCCCCTACATAGGGTCACTTGGGAGATATGGATTGACACCTGTCCTCAAAACCCCTGATACACACTGACACGGAGCAGAATAGAGACTGTTCCCTGTCCACAGAGACCATGATACACACTGACACAGAGCAGAATAGGGACTGTTACCCCTACATAGGGTCACTTGGCAGATATGGATTGACAAATCCCTGACAAACAGCTACCACATGCAAGGAAGGCAGCAGGGGCGCAAATGACCCACTCCCGACGCGGGAAGGTAGTGACGACAAATAACAATACAGGACTCTTTAGAGGCCCTGTAATTGTAATCAGTCCACTTGAAATCCTTTAACTTTGATCAATTGGAGGGAAGTCTGGTGCAGAGCCACTGACCCATGCGCAGGGCCAGCCTTAGGCCTTTGGGCGCCCTGTGCAAGAAATCTTCACCCTGTCACACCCATGTGCAAGAAATCTTCACCCTGTCACACACACACACACACAGGCAGACAGCCATACACACGCACACACACAACTGCGACTGACTAGGTTTGTCACCTCCTCAAAAGGACGCATGAGCCTACAGGCATTGCGCATGAGCGTCCAGTAACGTGGCAAAAAAATTCCCAGCTCCCCAGAGGCTGTCCTAGCACCCCGGTCATACAAATATTCATTAACAGCTTTTTCTTGTTGGAGCAGGCGGTCGAACATTAGGAGTGTTGAATTCCAACGTGTAGGGCTGTTGCAAATCAAGCGCCTCACTGGCATGTTGTTTCGCCGCTGGATATCGGCAAAGTGAGCCATGGCCGTGTAGGAACGCCTGAAATGGCCACACACCTTCCTGGCCTGCTTCAGGACGTCCTGTAAGCCTGTGTACTTATGCACAAAGCGTTGTACGATCAGATTACACACATGTGCCATGCACGGCACATGTGTCAACTTGCCCTACTTCAATGCCGCTATCAAATTTTTTCCGTTGTCACACACCACTTTGCCGATATCCAGTTGCTGCGGAGTCAGCCACTTTTCCACCTGTGTGTTCAGGGCGGACAGGAGTGCTTGTCCGGTGTGACTCTCTGCTTTCAAGCAAGTCAAACCCAAGACGGCGTGACACTGCCGTATCCGGGATGTGGAATATTACCTGGGGAGCTGGGGGGGTGCCGTTGATGTGGAGCAAGAAGCAGCGGCACAAGAGGACTCAGCCGAGGAGGTTATGGAAGAGGATGGAGTAGGAGGAGTAGAGGAGGTGGCAGCAGGACTGCCTGCAATTCGTGGCGGTGTCACCAACTCCTCTGCAATGCCACGCATTCCTTGCTTGTCAGCCGTCAGCAGGTTTACCCAATGCGCAGTGTAGGTGATATACCTGCCCTGACCATGCTTTGCAGACCAGGTATCAGTGGTCAGATGGACCCTTGCCCCAACACTGTGTGCCAGACATGCCATGACTTCCTTTTGCACAATCGAGTACAAGTTGGGGATTGCCTTTTGTGAAAAGAAATTCCGGCCGGGTACCTTCCACTGCGGTGTCCCAATAGCTACAAATTTTTTGAACGCCTCAGACTCAACCAGATTGTATGGTAAAAGCTGGCGGGCTAATAGTTCGGACAAGCCAGCCATCAGACGCTGGGCAAGGGGGTGACTTGGTGACATTGGCTTCTTACGCTCAAACATGTCCTTGACAGAAACACATGACTGTGGGCAGATGAGCGGGAACTGCTCAAGGCAGGAGACGGAGTGGCGGATGGTTGAGAGGGGGCAAGAAGGACAGCAGTGGTTGACGTGGCTGAAGATGCTGGACCAGGAGGAGGATGGCGGCTTAAAATAGGCGTGCTGCTTGTACTCATGTGTTGATCCCATAGGCGTTTGTGATGTGAGATCATGTGCCTACGCAAAGCAGTTGTACCTAGGTGGGTGTTGGACCTCCCACGACTCAGTTTCCTTTGGCACAGGTTGCAAATGGCATCGCTGTTGTCAGAGGCAGACACACAAAAAAAATGCCACACTGCTGAGCTCTGCAATGACGGCATTCTGGTGGTGGACACAGCATGCATTGATTGGCGTGCTGTCGGGCTGACCCCGGGTGCCGATGCATGCTGTCTGACTGTGCCACTAGCTCCTTTGCGACGACCCCCCCCTGCTTCCAACTCGTCTCCTCCTCCTCCTCTCTGTCTCCCCAACTGAACTTTCGCCCTGTTCTTCTTCTTGCCGAGCAGGCACCCACGTGACATCCGTGGACGCATCGTCATCATCAACCGCTTCGCTTGTATCTGACAACTCAGAAAAGGAAGCAGCAGCGGGTACAACATCATCATCATCACACCGTACCTCCATGTGTTTAATGCTGCCTGCCTGAGACATATCCCTGTTATCTACATCCTCTAGCAATAATGGTTGCGTATCACTCATTTCTTCAAACGGGTGTGTGAATAACTCCTCTGACATACCAAGTAAAGCGTCTGTGGTGCTAGTTTTGGTGGTGGCGACAGGCGGGTGAGTGCTATCTTGAGAGGTGCCTGAAGCTAAGCTGGAGGAGGATGGTGCGTCAAGGTTCCGAGCGGAGGCTGTGCAAGATTGGGTGTCCTGTGTTAGCCAGTCAACTAAGTCCTCAGAACTTTTCAAGTTCAGGGTACGTGGCTTCTGAAAACTGGGCATTATTCTAGGGCAAAAGGGAATCACAGCACCACGACCACGACGGCCCCTGCGGGGTGGCCTGCCTCTGCCTGTCATTTTTTGGGGGATTAGTGGTACTATGCGTGCAAGCTACTGTGAGACCAGATATGATTGGCAATGTGCACTGGAACAGTTCTGCAGAGCACACGCTGAAGGAAGGACTGACAGAGCCGCTTTAAGACAAGTAACTGCTATTCAATCTATAACAGTGAAAAACAAATTTTGGTTTTAAAAGCACGCTATAGAGACACCAGATATGATTGGCAATGTGCACTAGAACAGGTCTGCAGAGCACACACTGTAGGCCTGAGACACCCGCTTGAAGACAAGTAACTGCTATTCAATCTATAACAGTGAAAAACAAATTTTGGTTTTAAAAGCACGCTATAGAGACACCAAATATGATTGGCAACTGTCAAAGCACGCTGGCACAGGTCTGCAGAGCACACGCTGAAGTAGGCCTGACACCCAGACGCTTGCAGACAACTAACTGATCTTCTATTACAGTGAAAAAAAATTATTTCTTTAAAATCTAAAGCTTAACCAATTGTTAAAACAGATATGAGTGGTGGCACTGGGCAAGTAGGCACAGTATCCAATGTGAACCTCACACAGAAGCTGGCAAGCAGGCAACTGCTCTTCTATTACAGTGGAAACAAAATTTTGGTTGTAAAAGCACGCTATAGAGACACCAGCTATGATTGGCAACTGTCAAAGCACGCTGGCACAGGTCTGCAGAGCACACGCTGAAGTAGGCCTGACACCCAGATGCTTGCAGACAACTAACTGATCTTCTATTACAGTGAAAAAAAATGATTTCTTTAAAATCTAAAGCTTAAGCTATTGTTAAAACAGATATGAGTGGTGGCACTGACTGTGCAAATGGGCAAGGCATCCAACCTGACACAGAAGCTGGCAGGCAGGCAACTGCTCTTCTATTACAGTGAAAAAAAATATTTATTTTAAATCTAAAGCTTAACCAATTGTTAAAACAGATATGAGTGGTGGCACTGGGCTAGTGGGCACAGTATCCAATGTGAACCTCACACAGAAGCTGGCAGGCAGGCAACTGCTCTTCTATTACAGTGGAAACAAAATTGTGGTTGTAAAAGCACGCTATAGAGACACAAGATATGAGTGGCAACTGTCAAAGCACGCTGGCAGGGTTGTGCAGGGCACACGCTGAAGGAAGGCCTGACAGAGCCGCTTGAAGGACACTGACTGTCTGCTATTAGCTTACACTGGAAACCTTTTTTCTTTGTAAAAGCATGCTAAAGAGACACCAGATATGATTGGCAACTGTCAAAGCACGCTGGCACAGGTCTGCAGAGCACACGCTGAAGTAGGCCTGACACCCAGACGCTTGCAGACAACTAACTGATCTTCTATTACAGTGAAAAAAAATGATTTCTTTAAAATCTAAAGCTTAAGCTATTGTTAAAACAGATATGAGTGGTGGCACTGACTGTGCAAATGGGCAAGGTATCCAACCTGACACAGAAGCTGGCAGGCAGGCAACTGCTCTTCTATTACAGTGAAAAAAATGTATTTATTTTAAATCTAAAGCTTAACCAATTGTTAAAACAGATATGAGTGGTGGCACTGGGCTAGTGGGCACAGTATCCAATGTGAACCTCACACAGAAGCTGGCAGGCAGGCAACTGCTCTTCTATTACAGTGAAAAAAATTATTTATTTTAAATCTAAAGCTTAACCAATTGTTAAAACAGATATGAGTGGTGGCACTGACTGTGCAAATGGACAAGGCATCCAACCTGACACAGAAGCTGGCAGGCAGGCAACTGCTCTTCTATTACAGTGAAAAAAAATAATTTATTTTAAATCTAAAGCTTAACCAATTGTTAAAACAGATATGAGTGGTGGCACTGGGCTAGTGGGCACAGTATCCAATGTGAACCTCACACAGAAGCTGGCAGGCAGGCAACTGCTCTTCTATTACAGTGAAAAAAAATATTTATTTTAAATGTAAAGCTTAACCTATTGTTAAAACAGATATGAGTGGTGGCACTGGGCAAATAGGCACAGTATCCAATGTGAACCTCACACAGAAGCTGGCAGGCAGGCACCTGCAATTACATTACACAGGAAAAAAAAAAAAAAAAAAAAACAGCCTGATGTTCTAGCCCTAAAAAGGGCTTTTTGGGGTGCTGTCCTTACAGCAGAGATCAGATGAGTCCTTCAGGATTGTAGTGGACACTGAATACCCTAGCCTAGCTATCAATTTCCCTATCTAATCAGCAGCAGCTAAACTTTCCCTCCTCTCACTAAGCATGCATCTTCCGAATGAATCGAAAATGGATGCTGGGAGGGAGGTTGGAGGGTGTGGAAGGGAGGGAGTGCTGCTGATTGGCTGGAATGTGTCTGCTGACCGAGAGGCACAGGGTCAAAGTTTGCCCAATGATGACGAATAGGGGGCGGATCGAACTGCGCATGTGTCCGCCCGCCGCGGCGAACGCGAACACGCTAATTTCGCCGGGAACTGTTCGCCGGCGGACAGTTCGGTACATCACTGTATATTATATATATAATAGATATATACACATATATTACATATATAAATACGTATAATTACAATAATAAATAAATAAAATAATACAATTAATAAATAAAATATTGAAACAAAATGTAATATAAATTATATATACATATGTAATTTCATTCTAACTGTATTTTGTTATTAATATATGTATATTGGTAACAAAATACACTTAGAATGACATTCTATATATATCTATATATATATATATATATATATAAAATGCAAATAACCGCAAATATATATATATATAGATAAATACATATAATTACATAAAAGATTACATTAGTATACACGTAGAATTTAAATACCTATAAATGCATATATATTAAAATTCTACATGTATATTTAAGTAATCTTTTAACATAATTAGGTGATTTGATTAATTAAAATTTGATTGACATACCTGACAACACAGGGAGAAAGTGCAGAGAATGTAATTCGCAAGCACTATATTTGACCCTGTAACTCTCCAAGACAACATAAAACCTGTACATGGGGGGTACTGTTTTACTCAGGAGACTTCGCTGAACTCAAATATTAGTGTTTCAAATTGGTAAATTGTATTACAACAATGATATTTTAAGTAAAAGTATAGCTTTTTGCATTTTTTACAAACGAACGGCACTTTTATGGACTATATTATTGTTGTAATATGTTTTACTGTTTTAAAACACTAATATTTGTGTTTAGTGAAGTCTCCCGAGAATAACAGTACCCCCCATGTACAGGTTTCATGGTGTTTTGGAAAGTTAGAGAGTCACATATAAGGCTTGCATTTCATTTTTTTGACATTGAAATTTGCCAGATTGGTTATGTTGCCTTTGAGAGTGTATGGTAGCCCAGGAATGAGAATTACCCCCATGATGGCATACCATTTGCAAAAGTAGACAACCAAAGGTATTGCAAGTGGGATATGTCCAGTCTTTCTTAGTAGCCACTTAGTCACAAACACTGGCCAAATATTAGTTTTTTGCTTTTTTAACACAAAAACAAATATGAACGCTAGCTTTGGACAGTGTTTGTGACTAAGTGGCTACTAAAAAAGACTAAACATACCCCACTTTCAATACCTTTGGTTGTCTACTTTTTCAAATGGTATGCCATTATGGGGGTAATTCTCATTGCTGGGTTACCACACCGTCTCAAAGGTAACATTACTAATCTGGCAAATTTCTATTTGAAAATGGAACGTTCTATATTTGACCCTGTAACTTTCCAAAACACCATAAAACCTGTTAATGGGGGATACTGTTGTACTCGTGAGACATCGCTGATTACAAATATGTGCATTTTTGTGCAGTAAAACCTAACAGTCTTATGACATTTACAGCTAAGATGTCAGACGGAAATACAAATTTAAAAAAAAATCTTATTTTATCACATTTTTTTTAATTTTATTTATAATGAATTATGTTCCATATATGAATAGTTAATGATAAATTAAAGCCCTGTTTCACCTGAACAAAATGATATATAATAAGTGTGGGTGCATATAATATAAAAGAGGGGAACTACGGGTGAACAGACATATAGCGCAGATTCCAGTTTTTGTTTATGTTTTGTTTTGATCAGAACGTGCACTATTGACTCCGTCCTGAAGGGGTTAACCCCTTAAGGACCGCTGACGGTTCAGGACCGTCAGCGGTAAAACGTGCGTTTAGACCGCTGACGGTCCTGAACCGTCATAACGGTTTTGAGCAACTTACCTGATCGCCGTCGGTCCCACGGCGGCGATCAGCTCTCCTCCCGGTCCAGGGGGACTGCCTGTCTGCCCGGGCAGTCCCCCCTCGGCAGATCAGGACCCCACGGCCATGTGATCACTCGATCACATGACCGCAATAGGGGTCTTTGTATCTGCCTGCAGGGGGACTGTCTGTGCTGACAGGCAGTCTCCCTGCAAGTAAAAAATCATAAAATAAAGTGTAAAAAAAAAAGAAATCAGTGTAAAAAAAATAATAATATGTGTATATATATATATGATATATATACATGTATTATATCTATATATACCTATATATAATATATGTATATATATATAATATATATAATGTCACACTAAGTGTATTTTTATATTTATATATACGTATATTAATATAAAAATACACTTATATTTAAATTACACACGAATATATACAATATATATAATAACTATATATATATGGTATATATATATTATTATAAAATACAAATAATATGTTAATAAAAATAAATAACAAAAAATAAAAATAATTTTTAATAATTTAAAAAAAATTATATATATATATTCAATTTTATTCTAACAGTATTTTGATATTGATATATATATATATTTATATCAAAATACACTTAGAATGTAATGATATATATATCTATGTATAAATAAATAAATAAAAATAATACGAAATATACATATGTGCACATACAAAATTACATTAATAATTTCATAAATATACACGTAGACGTCAAATATATAAATATGTATATATATTAAAATTCTATGTGCATATTTATGTAATATTTTTACTGAAATTTGTCAGATTGGTTAGGTTGCCTTTGAGAGCGTATGGTAGCCAAGGAATGAGAATTAGCCCCATGATGGCATACCATTTGCAAAAGAAGACAACCCAAGGTATTGCAAATGGGGTATGTTCAACCTTTTTTAGTAGCCACTTAGTCACAAACACCGGCCAAAGTTAGCGTTTTTTGCATTTTTAACACACAAACAAATATAAATGCTAACTTTGGCCAGTGTTTGTGACTAGGTGGCTACTAAAAAAGACTGGACATACCCCATTTTAAATACCCTGGGTTGTCTACTTTAAAAAATATGTACATGTTAGGTGTGTTTCGGGGATTTATGACAGATAACGGTGTAACAATGTCACTATTGATACATTTAAAATATATATATATTGAAACAGCAATTTCCTACTTGTATTTATAGGCCTATAACTTGCAAAAAAAAGCAATAAAGCATGTAAACACTGGGTGTTTTTAAACTCGGGACAAAATTTTTAATCTATTTAGCAGTTTTTTTCATTAGCTTTTGTAGATAAGTAAAAGATTTTTCAAGTAAAAGTCCAAAAACATGTTTTTTTTTTTTTTCACCATATTTTATTATTTTTTTTAAATACAATATATGACATAATATAAATACTGGTATGTAAAGAAAGCCCTTCTTGTCGTGAAAAAAACAATATATAACTTGTATGGGAACCGTAAATGAGAGAGCGGAAAATTACAGCTAAACACAAACACCACAAAAGTGTTAAAACTGCTCTGGTCCTTAACGTACAAACATCGCAAAAACAGGCCGGTCCTGAAGGGGTTAAGGAAATCGCTGGAATTGTTTTTTTTGTTTTTGTTTTTTGTATTTTTTTTTTATGGATTTGCTTGTGTTTTCTAATACTGTACGTATATAAAAACTATACATATTTTAAAATTGATTTTGTTCTATTCTGTTTATAGATTCGTTTATGTCTGTCATGTTTAATCACCGTCCAATACAATAGATAAGCATGTATTTTGGTTTAAGACTTGAGGTGCCTTTTATACTAAGTTATTAGAAGTAAAGCCTTTGGTGTATGGGTTTATTTGTTAAACATTGAATTGTAGTGAATTGAAAGCAAAAATTCTCCAACTCAGCTAAAGAAACAGATTGTCTATTTTAGCCTACATTTTGCCAGGTGGTTTTGAAAACTAACTGGTGGCATTAAAGCTTACAGGTTTTGCTGATGTTTTGTAGAATGTCCTATAGAACCGCGGCCACCTTTATGTCAATGTTTTTGTCATATCCATTGGAAAAAAAAATCTCAGGCACTCGCTGTGATACGTTAAGCGGCTTTAATGGATACCGCAACGTTTCGACCTGTACCCAGGTTTTTATCAAGCTCATATTGTCATATCCATTGCCAGAAATATTGCTCCATAAAACAGTTTTAAAATGATATGGTATTCCTTACCTTGCACTATTGCTGGTAAAATATCAGCATAAACACAAATATCCATATTTGTCATATGTATTAGCTATTTGTAAGGAACCTGAATGAAATCATTAGAATGTAAAATAACAAATTGATGTGGGCATAAATTATCTCTTTGTCTCCTTTCCTAATTGTAGTTTTAGCTGTAGTGAGTCCACATCTGCACAGAACATTGATTTTCTATCTATCCATCCATCCATCCATCCATCCGTCTGTCTGTGTGTGTGTCTGTCTATCTATCTATCTGTCTATCTATCCATCCACTCATCCGTCTATCTATATATATATGTCTGTCTGTCTGTATGCCTGTCCGTCAGTCCATCCGTCCGTCCGCCCGTCTGTCTGCCTGTCCGTCCGATCTAATCTATCTAATCTATCTAATCTATATGTATATCTAATCTATCTGCATATCTAATCTATCTGTCTATCTATCACTAAAATACATTATTTTCATCGCTATGGGAGAAGAAAGAAGATTGACAAAATTACCAGCCACCTGTCAGAGAAATGGACTTGCATTTGCTGGAAATTCACAAGAGGAATGCTAGATAAATAGTGTACATGCTTGATTTTACTTTCGTACAGATTTACAAATACATTAAATGTATTATACTGAGCTCAGCCTAGTCTGTGATACTGAGAATCTCTGTTAGGCCAGTAGGTAGTCATACACTTGTCTCTCCATCTCCACCATAAAAACAAAAAAAGAGGGCAGGTGACTCATGTTTTTTGTTTGTCCTTTTTTGTTTTACTTAGTTTGATTCATTGTACAATCTTTGTTTTTTGTCTAAAGGCCTGTTCTTTTATTCCTTCTCCCCATGCAGTTGTTTTAGGGGAAATGTAGTGTTTTACTTTGTATCTGAATGCAAATTACCCGGAGAATGAGAAAAATTAGGTCTCATCCAGCTCTGAAATTGTACAAAAAATAACAAGTTGTGTAACTGTGATCAGGAAACATCCCTTGCATAAACCTGAAAGATTTTTTCTGAGCTCAGATTTAACTGCTAAAAACAGAGGGGAACAAATGAAAACAAAGTGCAAATGAGAATGTGCTGGGTTTATATTTAAAGAGTGACAGCGGGTAATTGTCTTCATTTAACTTGTTGCCTATAGCAACAAAATAACTGTGGTTTGACTGAAGCAAATGTAGAACTTGATACATTATAAGGATTGACTTGTTCTGTTCTGTCAGATTCACATTGACCAGAGTCTGTAGAATTGGAGGATTTTTGGTAAAGGCTCTTTATGATTATTTTGTCAATTTTTGTTGCTAAAAAAAAGCACAGCATTTGCCGTTTAAGCAAAGCAGCGCATTGCAGATTTTGAAACATAGTTATATAGTGTGATATCTACTAATAAATATACTCGCCTATAAATTCCAATATATTTTATGTGTGCATTGATCCTTATTGTACATTTTTCCAAACCGTTGAATTCAGACATTTGAGTAGGTATGAGGAGGTAAATACTTAACTTCATTTTAGTAAAAGTGCAAAACTTTGGATAAATAAGAGTGTGTAACACTTTATTTTGTGTCTACAAATCATGTGTGTGTATATATATATATAATCCACTACAAGGATGATCCATTGGTCAATGACACCCAGGTGGTAGATGATTAGGTGTTCCCTCTAAATGTAATTTACCTCCTACCCAAACACTACCCTACACATCTTTTATATGCTTCCATTTTCCAGTAAAGGTTGACTGAACATCTACTTATCATGATTAATCTGAAAATATACCATTTTTGTGGACCTTCCACAATGTTAAACCAGCTGGAAAAATATGGAAGGTGTGAGTTTCATTTATGAATAAAAAGCTGGAAGGTGTGAGTTTCATTTGTGAATATAATTTCATATTTAATGATGATGTATATGTTTGGGTGCAAATTAACTGTGCGTTATACATACCTGGTTTAGAGCATGTCCTGCAATCTCTTACAGGGGTAAGTTGGGAAAGAGCAGCCTAGAGGGAAGGCACTAGACTAATCGGATCTGCAATGCAGAACCCACCTCTCAGAATATTTAAATATTAATTCTGTAGCAAGTGCTGCAGAGAATGTAAATCCACCTTCCTTGCGGGCAGTGTGTTCTATGCATCAACTTTATCTCATCTTTAATCCACTGTTTCTCATGTCACCTACCTACTTACTACTTCAGTACTAGCCTGCCCTGCATGTTAAGAGCAAATACAACTGCTATGTGAGAGCATCTGATATACGTACACGTGGGTATGACATTGTCTAAATAATAAAACATATATCGGTACACAATGAAAATTTCCTATGAAAGTAAAGAGGCTTCAAAAACAAAAAACGACATTACTAAACATGAAACCTCTTGAAGAGGCTTATTTATTCTCTGTGTTACAATCAATTCAATTCTGTTTTTATAATCTAAACCAGAACCAGAAAATATCATTTTATTACAGCAACATTTATTACAACTGCACCTGTTCTAAAGAAAGCGCTAGGGAAAACAAAGTCCCCGTTTAAGATAACAAAAAGTCAGTTTTTATTTGTAAACTTCACTGCGGCGGTCATAGCTCGAGACACACAAAGGGATATTAATATCCCGACAAGCCTACTCAACTGCAGCAATTCCAGGTGGAATTTCGTATTCTGTCTACACTTGTTCTTCTAACATATTCCTCTAGCAGCTGTCTCTGCAAAGTCAGGAGTGGCTTGGGACTAATTGGAGCAGGAAAGGTCATATTTTATGGTGTTTTTTATACGTAGTAATTTGTAAGATTTAGGTGTCACACTCTGTCAATAACTGGAAATCACAGTCATCCGATTTCTTTCCTGCGTTGACTAGAATCTCTTGTCCCATATGGGCTGTAAACCTTCTTTCATTTTTCAATGACTGGTTGAACTATAGAACGAGAAGGTTTCATTCATTTTCAGAAAAAAAAAAAAGATCAGGTGGCTACTTTTAAAATAATCCTCTAACAAGTGTCTTGGGACGTTGAGCCGACACTGATTCTTTACTTTATTTTTTTCTATAATTAGAATACATTTCCAGCACAGTTGTTTATTTGGCAAAGAGAAATACATGAGGCAAGGTCAAGCAAATTACTTACATTTCGCCTACAGTATTGGGGCAGTTATTGCAGATTCTTTGAAAATAATAATACAGTAAGTATGCAAGCTTGGCTCTCCCATCAGACCCATCACAGAATAAAATAGACAAAGTGTTTCCCTGTATAAGAACCATCACATCAATAAAAACAGAACTATTTTCTTCCTCTCTCAGTAATGAGATCCCAAACCTTTTCCACCCATTTGAACTATCTATTTATTATTACCATAATAAGAGCATGAGAACATCCATCTCATCAGACTCGTTAATTCAATTGCCAAATGCAATTTTTGAACTGTTGCCTATCCAAATTTAAGTTATATATATTACCTTTTTTGAAAAACATAATTGTAATACAATATTAAGTATTATTATTATTTTAAAAAAAAATGTCTTACAGCTAAGCTCTCCATGGTTGGAAACGGATGGTTTGTGCCTAGACGTCATCAATAATTTGAAGACAGATTAATCATTAAATCAGTTCAGCATGATTCTAACCTGGAATGTTTACATAACTCTAAGGCTTCTTTTCGTTCTCAGTTAAACATTAAAAAAATCTATCATTGTCAGACCTACAGTAACACAAATCTTCAAAGGTCAAGATCAAGTTTTAAAGGAGCACTCCAGGAACCAGAAAGACCATGTTAGTATGGTTTTACAAATAACCTTATTTCCATTGGGCACCTGCAACTACCCCATCTTCTCTTTTCCAGCAGTAAACACAATATTGTTCTATAGAGTAAAGCAGGACCATGCAAAAGAACGCTTACTGGTGTAAAGCATCAGCTGGATGCTCTCATCAAATGAGGATGGTCCCGCATCAGCTGTACTTTACTCTATAGCAGTGGTTACTAAACCAGTCCACGATTTTTGGATTACCCAGTTGTTTCTAAGGTATGATTAACCCTTTAAGACCGGAGGGCATACTATTACGCCCTATTTAGATTGGCTCTAAATGCCGCCGGGCGTAATAGTACGCCCTCCGTTTTTTTCTTACTTACCCGGTCGCCGGCGATCCCACGCCGGCGATCACGGTTGGGGGGACTCCTAGGGAGCCCCCCGCGGCAGATCCTCTCTCCTGGGGGCCCCCCGGCCATGTGAGAGTGAGGTCCTTGCGAGGACCTCACAATCACATGGCCGGGTTAGCTGCCTGCTGCATTGCCAGCAGGGGGACTGCTTGTAATGATAAGTAGTCTCCCTGCTGGCTGGAAATAAAATTAAATAAGTGTAAAAAAATAATATACTTAGATCATATATATATGTTATATATATATATATATATATGATCTAAGTATATATACACATATACATACACACACATACATTGTCTAGGTGTATTTTACAATTAATATATATATAATTATATATATATATATATATATATATATATATATATATATATATATTAATATCAAATTACACGTAGACTGATACTGATTATATATATATATATATATATATATATATATGTATATATATATATATATATATATATATATATATAATTATTGTTATATATATATATATATATATATTTATATATAATATAAAAAATAAATATGTAAATAAGTAAAAAATAAAATTAAAAAAATTATTAAAAATAAATAAAAAAAATATATAGATGTGTGTTATTTCGTTCTAACTGTATTGTGATATTAATATATATATCAAAATACATGTAGAACGAAATAATATATATATATATATATCTATATACATAAATAGATACGTATATCACTATAAATATACCTATATATAAATAAAAATATTAAAAAAAAAAACTATATATATATACATATGTATACACATATGTATATATATACATATATTAATTCTACACATATATTTATGTAATATTTTTACATAATTAGGT
This sequence comes from Pelobates fuscus, assembly GCF_036172605.1. NCBI lineage: Eukaryota > Metazoa > Chordata > Amphibia > Anura > Pelobatidae > Pelobates > Pelobates fuscus. Next base: position 33,767,767 of record NC_086326.1, read on the forward strand.
ATCCTAATTAATTAAAATTAGCGGGACCTGCCTGACAACCCATGCCGAAAGTATAGGGAATTTAATTTGCTTGCACTATATTTAACCCTATAACTTTCCAAGACACCATAAAACCTGTACATGGGGGGTACTGTTTTACTCAGGAGACGTCGCTGAACACAAATATTAGTGTTTCAAAACAGTAAAATGTATTACAACGATGATATCGCCAGTAAAAGTGACTTTTTTTGCATTTTTCACGCACAAACAGCACTTACACGGGCGATATTATTTCTGTGATACTTTTTACTGTTTTGAAACACAAATATTTGTGTTCAGCGAAGTCTCTCGAGTACAACAGTACCCCTCATGTACAGGTTTTATGGGGTTTTCAAAAGGTACAGCGTCAAATATAAGGCTTGTGTTTAATTTTTTTCACATTAAAATTCGCCAGATTGCTTACGTTGCCTTTGTGACACTATGGTAGCCCAAGAATGAAAATTACCCCTATGATGGCATACCATTTTCAATAGTAGACAACCCAAGGTATTGCAAGTGGGGTATGCCCAGTCTTTTTTAGTAGCCACTTAGTCACAAACACTGGCCAAAATTGGAATTTTTGAATTTTTCACACACAAACAAATACTAACGCTAACTTTGGTCAGTGTTTGTGACCAAATGGCTACTAAAAAAGACTGGACATACCCCATTTGCAATACCTTGGGTTGTCTACTGTTGCAAATGGTATGCCATTATGGGTGTAAATTTAATTCCTGGGCTACTATACAGTCTCAAAGGCAACGTAACCAATCTGGCGAATTTCAATTTCAAATGTAACGTGCTATATTTGACCCTGTAACATCCCAAAACACCATAAAACCTGTACATAGGGGGTACTGTTTTACACTTGAGACTTTGCTGAATACAAATATGTGTATTTTATTGCAGTAAAAGCAAACAGTATTATGACATTGACAGTTAAAATGTCATGTAGAACCAAAACATAACAAAATTTCTTATTTTCTCCCATTTTTTTCACATTAAATTATGCTTCATAAAGCCCTTTTCCCCTGAATAAAATGATATATAATAAGGTGGGTTGCATTTAATATGAAAGAGGTGAATTAGGTTGGACAGACATATAGCGCAAATGCCAGGTTTTGTTTACGTTTTGTTCTGTTCACAACGTGTACATTTGGCTCAGTCCTTAAGGGGTTAAGAAAACAAAAGCACCTTAGAAACAACTGGGTAATCCATACATCCTGGACAGGGGGGGTGTGGTGGGCGTGAAGACTGTTTTTGCAATCACTGCTCTATATAGACATTTGGCTTGTCTTGCTAGAGAAGACTGATGAGGCACATGTACCCATTTGTTTCTCCAGCAGGTAAGTTGGCAATTTGTGCTAAAGCAATATCATATATTTTCCTAGAACAGCTTAAGGACACTCCTGGCACCATAACCACTGTAGTAGTGATGGTGCTTGAAATGTTCGTTAAACCAAATAATGTCATTCAGGGAATCGCCATCAATGTAATGTTCCTCAAAACATAATATTTGAAGTGGAGATCCCCATCACCCCCCATTACCACTATCTTAGAAAACGTTCCACTAATAGTGAGTCAAGACTCAATTTTCAATCCAAAAAGTAAACCATCATTACATTTAAACGTCTCTTGTGTCTAGATATTTTAGTACCAATGTATTTCATGTTATGATTGTACTTATGTGCACTTTAACTATTATGCAAACAGATGCATACCCTATATTAGTAAATGCTAAATAAGAAATTATATGATTCCTACCAGTTTTGATCATCACCATGTTTTTACCCAAAAAGCAATTAAGCAATGTATTAATATATCATATAATGTGATTGATTGCTCAAAGGTGGAAAACAATGATTTTTTTTTAAATATAAAGAAAACTCAAATAGAATTAAACAAATATATACTAAAATACATTATGGAGCCTAGGAACGTGTTCTTGTGACCTCACAACTGCTCTAGTATAACTTTTTTTAGTAAAATTAGTATAGAGTAGTTCAATAATTTAAAGGGCAATGCCAACCAAATACTGTATTTAAATAAAACAATGTTTTGGTGGCAGTAGCCTTTGCTGGCATGGACTACCCTTTAAAACTACCGCTTTCTGAAACTCAATCTCTCAAAAACTGAGCTCCTTGTCTTTCCTCCTCCTAATACTGATCCTCCTCTTTCGCTCTCCCTTCAAGTTTGTGGTACCAACATCAGTCCATCCTTGCAAGCGCGCTGTCTTGGCGTCATACTTGACTCTGGTCTCACCTTTGAGCCTCACATCCAGCATGTTGCCAAATCCTGTAGATTCCATCTTAAAAACATAGCCCGCATCCGCCCCTTTCTTGCACCAGATACTACCAAGGAGCTTGTCCATGCTCTAGTAATTTCCCGCATGGATTACTGTAACCCTCTCCTGATTGGTCTTCCCAAAAGCCGTACTGCACCCCTACAGTCCGTAATGAACGCTGCTGCTAGACTGATTTTCCTCTCTAGTCGTTTCTCTCACACCTCACCCCTCTGCCAGTCCTTACATTGGCTTCCTGTATGCTATAGGAGTCAATTCAAGGTACTAACTCACACCTATAAATCACTGAACAACTCTAGCCCCTCTTATATCTCCTCACAGATCCATAGGTATGTCCCTTCTCGGTCTCTCCGCTCTGCCCGTGACCACCTCCTGTCCGTTGTCCGCACTCGTACGGCCAACTCGTGCTTGCAGGACTTCTCGCGGGCGGCTCCCTTCCTATGGAATAGCCTGCCTACCGCCATCAGACTCTCCCCTAGTCTTGCATCTTTTAAAAAGTGCCTTAAAACCCATCTCTTTAGGAAAGCTTATGGCCTCCAAGACTAACCAATACCTCACATACCTGTCTCTTGCCCTCTCCTAAAGGGCAGTCCACCTTATTTGATTGCAAATTCCTGTCCTAATGTGTTTTACACCCCACCTCCTATAGAATGTAAGCTCGATCGAGCAGGGTCCTCTTCAACCTATTGTTCCTGTAAGTTTATCTGTAATTGTCCTATTTATAGTTAAATCCCCTCCCATAATATTGTAAAGCGCTACGGAATCTGTTGGCGCTATATAAATTGCAGTAATAATAATAATAATAATAAAAACAAGTGAAAAAAAAAAGAAAGAAAAAAAAAAGCTTACCTACAGTATCACGCTGGTTCTCCCTGCTGCAAGACCCTCATTTGGTCACTTGACCCCCACTGACTGCAGGGGTGATACATACAAAGGTCAGGAAGGAGGGGGGGAAGGGGGGGTTGGCAAGGTGCTATTGGTCATCAATCACCAGCCAATGCTAGATACATTTTATGCATGGTACTGACATTAGCAGCTTTGGAACTCTTGTTTTGGACCACTAGTGATATTGCAGAGGTGGAGTTAAACCTACCTATAGTGAAACTCTGCACTTACATACTCTAAGCATCATGGCCATTTCAAATCACTGAAGGTCACGATGCTTAAATGAACCATTTAATAATAACAAACAGTAAAAACGATTCCTCAGCATAATGATTCCAAGTCTCCCTAGCTCTCGGTAAGATTCAGAAAATATTTTTTCACTCCGAAAATCCACAAAGACATTCCACCAGCCACAGATAAATAATTCATTCACCAACAGATTTGTTAACAATGAGGCTACACTGAGGAAGCGAAAAACCATATTTCAATACCTGAGGCCTGTGATTGTCAATTTTCAACTTGCCTCAGGCTTTCAAACAGCAGACTGAAACTCCCCATGAAAATAAAACATTGACATTGTAAATATCTCTAAATAGATAATTATCTGGTCTTTCCGTGCTGTGGGAAATTGTAATATTACCGGAGGCAGATTACATTCCTATAGGGTGTGTAGCTGTGTGGCTTAGAATTACTTTAATTATGATGAGAGAGTAAGCAAAAGAGAGGCGGAATTTGATGGAATGAGAAAGAAAAGAAACGAGACAAAAAATTAGAGTGAGCAAAATATTGATGATGTGGATGAAATAGATTATTGACAGTATGATAGATAGATAGATACCGTATATACTCGAGTATAAGTCGAGTTTTTCAGCACATTTTTTGTCCTGAAAAACCCCAACTCGACTTATACTCGAGTCAACGTCTGTATTATGGCAATTTACATTGCCATAATACAGACAATGGGGCTGTATAGGAGGGGGGCTGGCAGAGAGCGTTTACTTACCTCTCCTGCAGCTCCTGTCAGCTCCCTTCTCCTCCGCGCCGGTCAGCTCCCCTGTCAGCTCCCAGTGTAAGTCTCGCGAGAGCGGCAGGTCATAGCGCGGCCGCGAGACTTACACTGGGAGCTGACCGGACCGGCGCGGAGGAGAAGGGAGCTGACAGGAGCTGCAGGAGAGGTAAGTAAACGCTCTCTGCCAGCCCCCCTCCACTGAACTGCCAATGCCACTGGACTACCAGGGAGTGAGAGCCCCCCTCCCTGCCATGTATCAAGCAGGGAGGGGGGATGAAAAAAATATAAATAATAATAAAATAATAATAAAAATGCCCACCCCCCACCAAGGCTCTGCATCACACTCTGCAACACATACACAAACACAGCCTGCATCACACACACACACACTGCATTCATACACACACACTGCATTCATACACACACACTGCACTCATACACACACACTGCATTCATACACACACAGTGCATTCGTTATATACACACACTGTAAATAAATATTCAATTAATATAATTTATTTAGGATCTAATTTTATTTAGAAATTTACCAGTAGCTGCTGCATTTCCCACCCTAGTCTTATACTCGAGTCAATAAGTTTTCCCATTTTTTGGGGGTAAAATTAGGGGCCTCGGCTTATATTCGGGTCGGCTTATACTCGAGTATATACGGTAGATAGATAGACTTAATAGTCCTCAACAAAGCTCTCGTTGTCAGTTCAAGACAGCTCAAGCTTTTTTTTTTCTATTCAGCTTCAAAAGACAATCTGAAACCCATACCCATATATGCTCCTGTCATAGGCTATGAGACAATCCAATAAACTAATAGTGACTGGTGAACAACATATCCCATATCCTGTTGAAGGAAAGCAGGGCTATTGCTTATGCAGAATGCTACTACTAAAAAAAATAGAGAACATGTTTTGGCTCAGAAAATGGTGGCTTCTTCTTCTTTACCTTCTTTATTTTATATCAATATATCAGGGGTCTCTTTTTTCCCTTACTCTTTTTTCTCTCCTTCTCTTTCCTTTACTCATTGTCCTTCTTCCTTTCTTTTATTTTATAAGATAACAAAACTTAACTTGCCAAAACATGAGCCCTGCTAAACACTGCTTTCACTCCTTTATTTTATCCCCTTTTTTCTATTTTTCTTCCCTTTTTTAATTTTTTTTTGATCTTTTACTTTTTATCTCCTTTTTTTTTCCAAATGCTTTTATTTTACCTTCCTTATGGCAATGTCCAAAAGTAAGGCTGAGCTAGTTAGCCCACTTATTATTATTAGCCAACAACAATTCTCTCCTTCTCCTGCCTATAACCTTTCTTTCTCCTATTTTACAGGTCCTCTGCACTGCTTCTGCCTGTCCCTGCTATCGTGCATCAGCTCCCACTCCTCCCCTTCCTCTTCCCACATGTTACACTCGCTCATGTTGGCGTTCTCTTGTTCGCGTGCACGCATTCTCTTGTTCTCACGAGTTTGCGCGCTTACGTACGCGTTCATGCGTGTTTGTGCACTGGCGCCCGCCCACTCTCTCGATGGAAGGAGGATTCAGATTGTTGTGCTACCGAACACCCTAACGTCCACCTGGAATCCTGAAACAACCAATAGTGGGCGGTAGGGACCAGGTTGACGACCCATGCTATAAAGCACTGAAAACTATGGGAAAAAGTGTCTGTTCCAGCCTGGAAGATACCTTTGGGTCTTACCTAAACTTGACAGAGGACTTTAGTGACTAGAAACTTGCGTGTTCTTAAAGTAATATTTGTCCAAGTGCAAAACTATTTCAAGAACTTTCTGAAGGAATATAATGCAACTAATGGAGGAATAAATGTAAATGTTATCATATTTCTTGAATTGTCAAATAAATTGAAAACATGCTTTCTGTACATGCATAAATGTTAGTTTTCAGATATCACTGAGTGTCAATCTAGACATAGCTTTTTATCAAGACCTATGCATTTAATTTTTTTATTTCCTAGCATTAACCCCTTAAGGACCAAACTTCTGGAATAAAAGGGAATCATGACATGTCACACATGTCATGTGTCCTTAAGGGGTTAAAGAGGTTATCACCTAAACATTGACAAAAGCCCCACTTTTCTAAGCTTGTTTAAAATGTACATTTGTATATAGGGACAAAAAGCTATCAAAATGTAAACAAATCCAAGAATTTGCCGTGTACTAATCATGATTTCTTAAAATCTTAATTTATTATCCCTACACCCCCAATTATGGAAAAAAAAAAAAAAACTTTAGCGTTAATTAATTGAAGGTTGTTGAAGGTTTGAAAATCAAATCCCTTAGTACAGAATGATTTTGATAATTGTGCCTCAAACGCATACTCAGTGACAGAACAGCAAACAAGTGACAGCTGGTGTGATTTCAGGACTCGTAGAATGTGTTCTCCAGACAGACAGGTATAGTAGTCTGGCACTATACTGATTACACACATTTTGTGAATATGTATACCACTCAGAACCGTTTTATTCAGCAACATGCTTTAGGCCTTTTATTTATATTAATTTTCCAGCTGTTCTAAACCACGGTCCATTAGTAAACTACATTTGGCATGTTTGATCCTGGGGCATAACCCTCAGCTGCCATGAATTACTTGCTCTGGACTGATTTGACAAAGAGCGATGCTCTCCCATTTGTCAGGTAGCAGGTCTGTAATGCATCTTTTGATGATGTTCTGTCACATTGTGCATTAAAGCCCTCAGCATTCCAAACTCTTTGCATGTCCTTGTTCTTACGAACCAAGTCCTGATTTCCTGAAATATGATGTTTACTACATTTGTGTTTTTAGGCATCAGCAATATAAATGATTAATAAAGCTTCACCCAGACTTTTCTAAATAATAACACGTCTATAATTGTGGAGACTATTGGGGACCAAGAGGAAGTTGTGTTTCTGATGGTATGTATCGAGCATTTTGCTTCAGGATAAAATACGAGCCAAGCAGGGATGTTATCACAACTCAGTACACATATTTCTTCTACATGAGTAACTGGGACATTTAACAGACACTAGGAACAGGCTAGTAAACCAGACTTTGTGACATGTTTTCAGGGTCAGCGTCTACAAATACAGAAGGAAAATATCTGTCTTGAAAATACTGGATTTTAGATCAGGCAATGATTGCAAAAAATATTGTGTGCATCTATGTTTTAAAGGGACACTTAACTGGATTTGCATCACTTTGAGACAACCATCTCATGCAAAAGCTTTAGGTTTGAATGATACAGTGGCCTTACTCTACACACTGTAAAAAAGGTAAATATTATTTTTAATTATGTTTACCTGCTTCTTTTTTTATTATGCTTTCCACACCCATGCAATGGGTGACACTAATCTAACCAATCAGTGTCCTATCCCTAGGAATGCTGGAAAGTGCATTGGGCATGCCTGACATATTTACACATATACAGTTAGAAAATCACTTTGCCTTGCAACATCTTGACACGGATAGAAGAGAGGGAATCTGATCAGTGTGATCATGCAGAGCAGGCACAATGATACCATGCTTCTGCCATTAGTAGACTGATCTTAAACGGAGATGCGTGGGTAAGAGGGAAGGGAGGAGGTTGAAGCAACTCCCCTAGCTTAGAGGAGTGCCTAACAATGCAAACTGCCAAAGTTTATAGTAAGTTTATAAATGTTTATTACATACTTTTCAGTTTTTCTTGATTTGTTTTTGGTTTGCATATTTGTTTAAAAGTGTTTGCTTGCTAGTTTAAAAAAAATAAAAAAAATAAAAAAACTTGTCAAGCTATGAATTTCCCTTTAAGGTGAACAGAGCCTTAATAATTAACCATTTAATTGTTGTAGCATAGAAAGCAAAATGGATAAAGTGATGTTTGCTGGGATCTGTGAGACACCAGCATCTAATCCGAGACAGCCAATAGGCTTCCCCAAAAAGAGAAATGATTATCACTCTTGAACAGACACACACACATGTATATATATAAATTGCCAAGAGGCTTGCACTCCAGGAAAAATCATGCCCGGTGCAGGTCTGGCACAATCAACAGTAAACAAAAAGTGGACTGCACTCCAGGGACTTCAAAAAATAATTAACTTGTTATGTTAATGCTAATGAAAGCTCTTGGTATGGAGCTGAAACGTTGACATGTTTTAGCATTAACATAAATAAAAGTACATTTTTATCAACCCCTGGAGTGCACTCAAGACTTTGTTTCAAAATGTAAGTACTAAAACTGATTCTCTTTAAACTGACATCTGACACTAACTGATTTACACTCCATTACTGCTCTTTACACCACGTGAATTGAAGTGAAAGCTTTAAAAAAAAAAACAACACTCACATCACACCATTTGTTTCACAGTTCAAGAAAAAGGATGACCTTCACTCTGGAATTTACACGATTGAATAAAACGTTGAAAACCACCAAGAACTTATATCAATATTGAATTTTAGTAACTGACATAACAATCCAGTTCAGTGTAGGCGCAGCAAATGTATTGCTTTGTAAGAAAAGGAAGCCAACACTATTTGTATTGTTTTGTTTTTTCTATATATTTTATTTTCATAAAAGTTTTTCATAACAATACAAATAAACATGCTTTTCAACCAAGCATTGAATATACATCATTACTACCTCATAGGTGGAGTTACAAGTTACAGTGTGAAAGAACAATTGTGTATTACAAATCTTTGGTTAGAACGTAAGTGCTGAGGTCTATCCATGCATCTTATTATCATAAATGATTCATAGTTTGGTTTACTGTCTGTTTGTACATCTCTGTGGTAAAATCATTTCCTCAGTACAACCTAATTGTACCAGAGTAGCAGAGATTTGTCTAAACACTTCGATCATATGCCTAGTCCACGGTCTAGACTTCAACTGAATAACTATATACATATATCAAAGTTTAAAAGTTTAAAAGCATATACATTATGAAATTCAATGTAATTTATTGAAAGACCTGAAACATAGTGTAAGAGAATGTGATGCAGGACGACATTTTGGGCGAGCATGCGTCTGGGAAGAGCCCCTACTTGGTGGTGGTCCTGTTGGGTATCTAAACCCACCCATCCTTATCGCCTATTTTTCGCTTTCAAATATTGTACCCAGGGTCCCCATATAGCTGCGAAGTTGTGGTATTTACCAAGGGCAGTCATCCTCAACTCCTCCAGTTTGTGGATGTTGTCTACATTTTGGTACCATTCCCTCTTAGATAGTCAAGTGGACGATTTTCAATGTCCAGCTACCACCGATTTAGCTGCTGTCAGCAAGAAATAAAGTAGAGAATTGTTTAATTTTTTCGGTGAGAGTGAGATGTGAAAGAACAGGATCATCTCTGGACTAAAGGTTGCTTTTATGTTGCTTAGTTGCCTGTAATACACGTAACCTCCCTCCAGAATCCCCCTATACTCGAGCAAGACCACCATATATGTTGGTAGGTTCCTCTCTCTTTCTCACATCTCCAGCAGAGTATAGAGTTTTGGGGACTGAACCTTTGAGCTTGTATTAGGGTTACATATTTAGAGGAATTTGTCACTTGTTTCTTACTAGAGTATGCTGGATTGTGATCTCATCGTTTTTGTAAATATGTGTACCCAATCCCTATCTTCCACCTGTTGTGAGAACCAATCTGTCCCTGCCCTTCTGAAGTATGGCAGGCGCTTGCCTGTTTGGGATTGTTTTAGGTGGTAGCATTGAGATGTCCCTTTTTTGTTAGTGGGTGTCGTGCACATTTTCTCGAGCATTGTTTCCTCTCTAGGTGACCAATTTAGAAATCCTACAGCACTAATATAGTGCTTTAATTGGTGATATTGGAATGTCTGGGCTAGTGTGGGGTTGACTTTGTCATTTCTTGCAGTGGTTTCAGTCCCCCTCCTGTCACCATGCTACCTAACGGCATGCTGGTCACATTTTCCATTGTGGGGTCAGTTTGTAGTAGTAGTCCTCTTTTTCCCACAGGGAATAAATTATTGTGGGAGATTGGGTATTTAGATGAGGAAGTTGGTGTGATTTCTGGAAGTTTTCTTCCATACTTTGACTGTGGTTGTGATAGTAGGAAGGTCCGGGAGAGTCCTGTCCCTACCTCTCAAATGTGTCTCTTGCTCAAAGACCACATCAGCCCTTTGTCTGGTGAACTCACTGAGTGACATACACCTTTTTTCTGGTGTGTTGAGGCCCCGAACATTATAGGAAAGAATATTAAGTGAGCCCATCTCGTTTTAGATTAAGGGCCCCTACTCTGCAAGCACGTGATACCTTGTGCTGGGAACAGATAAATCCATGTATCTATGTTCAGGTATATTACAATATTAGCAGTTTTAATGTTATAAGAGTTGTAGAATGAAAATAATAAGACAGAACAAATAAACAAAAACGATAACAAGTATATACAATGTCCCTTTTGGCGTTTTAGCCTTGGAGGAATCAATAGCGTGATAATAACAATAGAAGACGTTGACTCTGTGGGTGTTAAACCATCTAGTGTCTCCTATCTTAGTCTCCCGTCTACTATTCCCTGTGTGTATCCAGCTATTAGAACTGGAATAGGATGTACGGAATAAAGAAACTGGTGTGTCAAGTAAAAGTACCGCTCTGGGCCTAATCGGTCCCAGGGATAGTGGTGGTGGGGGGTGGTGAATGATTTGGAGAGTTACTTTGTTGTGTACGTAAGTGCAACTGTACACCTAAAATAGCGGATAAGTGTCTTTGTGTACATGAGAGCCAAATATTTGCTAGGCTCCACTATATCCCTTCGGGATTACAGTCTTGCAATCCCTTGAGAGGTACAAGAAGAAATCTGCTCCTAAACGGTGGATTCAAGCCCGGCCAGCATGGCAGCTATGTCATCTTTCAAAGGTAGTTTGTGAAGGATCTCCTTGATATCTGACATTCTGAATGTGGAAGATTGTTTGGAGGGTGTCGGGCTGTGAGGTGGAGAGTTGCGTTGATAAGGTGGCGTCACTAGACTGTCGTCTGTATCCGCCACGAGTACTCTCACCTTGTCTTTAAAATATTTGTCCATATCTCTGGCTTTTTTGTTCGCTCAAGGTTCCAGAGGGTCCAGAGGAGCTACAGATGTATTTTTTTTGCCAATTTGGGTAAGTTGAGGTAGTCTTTCGGCTATCTTAGATTCTGCTATCGGGGAGCCCTCAAGGGATGCGACTGCTCACATGAAAAGTCAGGCCAAACCCCCACTATTTGTGTTTTACCTCCTCAATCTCAGGTGTAAAAAAGGAGATAAGTTAACATAATATTATTAATGCTTTTAACAGAACGCAAAGAAAACACATCAAAATAGAAAATCTAAATTCTGATTATTAACTGCAACAAAAATACCAACTATACCTATACTATATTATATTATTAGCAGTAGTAGCAGTTTATTTTGTTAATAGTTCACAGTAGGTAGAGCACAACCATCCACTTACTGTGAACTATTATCAATTATTTAGCCAGGACAAGGGACTGTTGGCAGGTTTGTATTACATCTTCTTGTTTGTTTTGTATTGCTTATTTTATTTCATGTATTTTTATGCTTCCATTTGCATATCTCATGAAATTAGAATGTAACCAAAAATATAATCCTATTTTTTAGTTACCGTATATACTCGAGTATAAGACGAGTTTTTCAGCACATTTTTTGTGCTGAAAAACACTCACTCGTCTTATACTCGAGTCAGTTGTCTGTATTATGGCAATTTTCATTGCCATAATACAGACAAGGACCGGGGGCTGTCAGGAAGCTGTAACTTACCTTCACCGCAGCTCCGGTCAGCTCCCTTCTCTCTCCTCCGTCCGTGCAGCTCCCAGGTCAGCTTCCTCTGCAACTCTCGCGAGAGCCGCGGGGTCAGAGCGTTGTCACGGGTTACCGTGGCCAGTGGTGTATCCTGGTTTTGTGCTGCCCTAGGCAGGACAAAACTCAGGCGCCCCCCCTCCCTCCGCGCCACCCCCACCCAACCTTTCCCCCCGCCCCGCATTCTAAATACACACACACACATTCACTGACAGATACGCATACACTAGCTAACAGAAACACACACTCGCTAACAGAAACACACACACACTAACAGACACACTCACACTCAGTAACAGACAAACACTCACTAACAGACACACACTAACAGACACACACTCACTCACTAGCAGACACAAACTAGCAGACACACACACTCACTAACATACACACACACTCACAGGCAAACACACACTAACAGACACACACACACTAACAGCCACACACAGTCAGACACACACACACACACTAACAGACACACACACACTAACAGACACACACACACACTAACATACACACACACTAACAGACACACACACTAACAGACACACACACTAACAGACACACACACTAACAGACACAGACACACACACTAACAGACAGAAACACTAACAGACACACACTAACAGACACAAACACTAACAGACACACACACTGACACACACACTAACAGACACAAACACTAACAGACACACTAACAGACACACACACACTAACAGACACAAACACTAACAGACACACACTAACACACACACACACACACTAACAGACACAGACACACACTCACCCACCCACATTAACACATTTTTTTTAACACATTTTTTTACATTTATTTTTAACACATTTTTTAAAATTTATTTTTCACACATTTTTTTTAAATTTATTTTTCACACATTTTTTTTTATTTATTTTTCTATTTTTCACACATTTTTTTTAAATTTATTTTTCACACATTTTTTGTTAATTTATTTTTCACACATTTTTTTTTATTTAACACCCCCCCCTCCAGCCTCCTTACCTTTGGGAATGCTGGGGAGGGGGGGTGTCTCTTCCTCCCTGGTGGTCCAGTGGCTGCTGGGTGATCGGGCGGCACTGCCTGGCGGACGGGCGGCCGGCCGGCGAGGGAGCACTTCCCCTGAGCTGTCTGCTCAGCTCCCTCGCGCGCCTCAGAGTGAGGCTGGGAGCCGGAATATGACGTCATATTCCGGCTCCGCCTCCCAGCCTCACTCTGCGGCTGGCGAGGGAGCTGAGCAGACAGCTCAGGGGAAGTGCTCCCTCGCCGGCCGCCCGCCCGCCCACCAGGCAGTGCCGCCCGATCGCCCAGCAGCCCGCCGGCATGTCTGTTAGCCGCAAGGCTAACAAGACATTTGCCTTGGGCATTTGGGGCGGCTTTTTTTGCCGCCCCCTGGAAAATGCCGCCCAAGGCAAATGCCTTGTTTGCCTCGCGGCTAATACGCCCCTGACCGTGGCAACGCTCCGCGCGGCCGCGAGAGTTGCAGAGGAAGCTGACCTGGGAGCTGCACGGACGGAGGAGAGAGAAGGGAGCTGACAGGAGCTGCGGTGAAGGTAAGTTACAGCTTCCTGACAGCCCCCTCCTACAGCCCATCCACTGGACCACCAGGGAGTGAGAGCCCCCCTCCCTGGCCAGCTAACAAGCAGGGAGGGGGGACGAAAAAATAAAAATATTAATAAGAAAACAAATAATAATAAGAAAAAAAATATTAAAATAATAACATCAAAAATAATACAATTAATAATAAAAGAAAAAAAATAGTTACCTAAAAAAAATAATAACATTAAAAAAAATATTAAAATAATAATTAATTAATAAAATGCCCACCCCCACCAATGCTCTGCACACTCACACACACACTGCACACACACATACACACACTGCACTGCATTCATTCTAAACACACTGCATTCATACATACACACTGCACTCATATACACACACTGCACTGCATTCATTATACACACACTGCATACACACTGCACTCATACACACACACTGCACTCATACACACACTGCATACACACTGCACTCATACACACACTGCACTGCATTCATTATATACACACTGCATTCATACACACACTGCATTCACACACACACACACACACTGCACTCACACACACTGCACTCATACACACACACTGCACTCATACATGCACTGCATTCATTATATACACACTGCATTCATACACACACACACTGCACTCACACACACACTGCACTCACACACACACACTGCACTCATACACACACACTGCACTGCATTCATTACACTCACTGCACTCATACACACACACTGCACTCATACACACACACTGCACTCCATTCATTATATACACACTGCACTCATACACACACTGCACTCCATTCATTATATACACACTGCACTCATACACACACTGCATACACACACACTACATTCATATACATTTTATTTAGAAATGTACCAGTAGCTGCTGCATTTCCCACCCTAGTCTTATACTCGAGTCAATACGTTTTCCCAGTTTTTTTGGGTAAAATTAGGGGCCTCGGCTTATATTCGGGTCGGCTTATACTCGAGTATATACGGTATATGAAATTTGCTCATTGCATTCTTCTGAGATTGTGAAAATATTTCTACAAATAACATGCATAGTTAACATAAAAAGTTCCCCCTCCGAAAATAAACAAACCAACAAACAATGAATTTTACTCTTCAAATTGCATTTTGTCACATTGCCCAATTAACTTAGTATTCATAAGGAAGCCTGGTGATACAATAATATAATTTATTTCTAAGTTATTATTATTATGTTAGAATGAACTTTCATGCTGATAGGAAAAGTGTTTTTTTTTTTTAAATAAAAAAATGACATTGCATGGTCTAATTAAATATATTCACATGACACTAGTAGAAGAGAGAAAGTTCAAAAATAGATTGACCTGCAATCTTGTTTCATGACTTCTAAGTACAGTTTAAAATCAAATTAAATGATTATCATGCTTCACATAATTTGATTAGAGGATTTACAATATTCTTCTCTCTTTCTGTCAGCAAAAAAAGAAAAAAGAAAAGAAAAAATAGACTCTTTGAGGTTTCTTGAGTGTTTATTCCTTAGTCAAACTCCAATAACATGTAAATCCTTATCTCCTCTTTGAAACATTTCCCTAGGATGTAAGTATCATTGACCTGTTTGTTGAATATGTTGCATTAATGCATGTAGGGAAATGACATTCAATTTTGGGATTCAGGATTAGCTATAAAAGATGGGGTTCATGTTTAAGTGCAGTAATTCTCCCACGTCCTAGGGATGACTTATAGCAAAATTTAGACACACTAAGAATTTCTTCACAGTTTTTGCTGATCCTTAGCTTTAGAAAATTACGTGTGTTGAATGTGTAAGCATCATTCCTACAGGTGACAGGCAGAGAAAATACACCAAGGAATTTCCCCAACTGATTTGTGCAATACTTGAGGATTTTGACATTTAGGGTAAAATATCCAATTTAACTGTTAACCAAAGGCAAGACAGGCAAAAAGTAACCTATTGCAACCACCGTGCATAGCGCAGATGAAAAAACTAAAATAAAACAAAAACAAAACAGAAACAAACAAAGGAAACATGTAGCACTAGAAAAATATATCTTTAGCTAATTGATGGGATTAATATTTTATGCACTGTTAGCAAGCCATTAACCCCTTAAGACCGCAGGACGTACTATGCCGTCCTTATTTGGGCGGCTCTAAACGCCGCAGGACGGCATAGTACGTCCTGGGCGGTCTTCAGCCCCACGTGGCCGGCGGAACATGGCCGCTGCAGATCGCGGTCGGGGGGCATGCCTGGCCCCCCAGGCAGCCCCCCTGTGCCTGGGGACCGCGGTCTGCAGCTTCCGATCGCAGTGACAGGCTGTCACTGCGATCGGTATTTACCATGTGTCAGCCGATTTTAAAATCGGCTGACACATGGAGCCGGCCGCATTTTAAATCTGCAGATCGCGGTCGGGGGACATGCCTGGCCCCCCAGGCAGTCCCCCTGCGGTCAGTGACCGCGATCTGCAGAGTCTGATCGCAGGGAGAGGCTGTCTCTGCGATCTGAATGCAGAGACAGCCTCTCCCTGCGATCTGATCGCAGTGACAGCCTGTCACTGCGATCAGAGTTACTATGTGTCAGCCTATTGGCTGACCCATAGTAACTTCAGGCAGGATCCCCCTGCAGATCACGGTGGGGGGCATGCCTGGCCATCCAGGCACTCCCCCTGTGGCCAATTACCGTGATCTGCAGGAGGTGATCACAGTGACAGCCTGTCACTGTGATCACTGATCCTGTGTGTCAGCCAGTGATGTAAAATCACTGGCTGACACTGTCTCTGCCCCTCTCTTCCCTTCTTAACCCCTTAAAGTAAAAAATAAATAAAAAATAAAATATACTTAGATAATTTATATATATATATTATATATATGATCTAAGTGTATATATATATATATATATATAGACACACACATTTACACATACACTAAGTGTATTTTAATATTTATATATATAATTATATATATATTAATATCAAAATACACGTAGAAGGATATTGATTAAATATATACATAATTATAATTATATATATATATATATATATATATTTTATAATAAAAAAAATATAAATACGTTAAAAAAAATAAATAAAACAATTAAAAAAAATAATTAAAAATATATATATGTGTGTAATTTCGTTCTAACTGTATTTTGATATTAATATATATATATATTGATATCAAAATACTCGTAGAACGAAATAATATATATATGTATATACCTAAGTATATACGTATACATCACTATATGTATACCTATATATAAATAAAAATAATTGTAAAAAAATTATATACATATATATATATACATATATATATCCACACACGTGTATATATAATAATTTTACATATATATTTATGTAATAATTTTACATAATTAGGTATCCTAATTAATTACAATTAGCGGGACCTGCCTAACAACCCAGGCCGAAAGTATAGGGAATTTATTTTGCTAGCACTATATTTAACCCTATAACTTTCCAAGACACCATAAAACCTGTACATGGGGGGTACTGTTTTACTCGGGAGACTTCGCTGAACACAAATATTTGTGTTTCAAAACCGTAAAATGTATTACAACAATGATATCGTCAGGGAAAGTGAAATTTATTGCATTTTTCGCACACAAACGGCACTTACACTGACAATATTTTTGCTGTAATACTTTTTACTGTTTTGAAACACAAATATTTGTGTTCAGCAAAGTCTCCTGAGTATAACAGTACCCAACATGTACAGGTTTTAGGGTGTTTTCAAAAGTTACAGAGTCAAACATAAGGCTTGCGTTTCATTTTTTTCACAATGAAATTCGCCAGATTGGTTACGTTGGCTTTGAGACCGTATAGTAGCCCAGAAATAAGAATTACCTCCATAATGGCATACCATTTGCAAAAGTAAACAACCCAAGGTATTGCAAATGGGGTATGTTCAGTCTTTTTTAGTAGCCACTTAGTCACAAACACTGGCCAAAATTGGCTTTCAAATTAGTTTTTTGCATTTTTCACACACAAACAAATATTAACGTTAACTTTGGCTAGTGTTTGTGACCAAGTGGCTACTAAAAACGACTGGACATACCCCATTTGCAATACCTTGGGTTGTCTACTTTTGCAAATGGTATGCAATCATGGGGGTAATTCTCATTCCTGGGCTACCATACAGTCTCAAAGGCAACGTAACCAAACTGGCAAATTTCAATGTGAAAAAACTGAAAAGTGTAACATGCTTTATTTGACCCTGTAACTTCCCAAAACACCATAAAACCTGTACATAGGGGGTACTGTTTTACACGTGAGACATCGCTGAATACAAATATGTGTATTTTATTGCAGTAAAAGCAAACAGTATTATGACATTCACAGTTAGAATGTCACATAGAACTAAGAAAATTTAAAAAATCTTATTTTCTCTCATTTTTTTATATTGTATTCATATTAATTTATGTTCCATACCTAAATATTTGATGTTAAATGAAAGCCCTGTTTCCCCTGAATAAAATTATATATAATAAGTGTGGGTGCATTTAATATGAAAGAGGTGAATTACGGTTGGACAGACATATAGCGCAAATGCCAGGTTTTGTTTACGTTTTTTTTGGATCACAACTTGTACATTTGGCTGCGGTCTTAAGGGGTTAATGTGGTTAAAATATTAACCCGTACTGTCATAAAGAGGGTGAATACCATTTGACATGCCTCCCTTGTTTATACCTCTCTACTGGCCGCTCTCAGTGTCGAAAGTTGGAAGACAGTTGCAGTTTTTTTTTAATTTAATTGCAGGTTTTTTTTCTTCATCTATTATATTGAACAGTGCAGGTTGACACCTTTTTTAATCATAATAAGTAATGGAAACATAATAAATAAATATGAAGATCTGTAAAATGCCATAAATCATCAATTTATATATAACAATTATAATAGAACTCATGCACATTTTTGTATTAGTTAATGTTCAAAACATCTTTAGTACATCTGAGCGGTGGGTGGGGGCCCTAAATACTAAAAAGGGGGGAATCTAAGGTCCGGACCCCACCCCTGAGTGGTGGGTGGGGGCCCTAAAAACTAATAAGGGGGACCTAATGTCGTACCCCCTGGCCCCCACCCCTGAGTTCATAAACTGGACTAAACATAGGACACAAGGCTATGAATTTAGAAGGGAAGAAAGGAGATTTAGTGTAAGGCAAAATTAATTTTTTACATTAAGAACAATAAGGATGTGAAATTCTCCAGCTGGAGAGGTGGTGTTATCAGAGTCTATACAGATGTTTAAACAGCAATTGGATAAATACTTGTTAAAACATAATATACAGGGATATGATTTTTAAATATTGGAGGTAATAGCTTCATGATCCAAGGAGATATCTAACTGCCATTCTGGGGTCAAGAGGATTTTTTTTCTTGTTTGTTGCAAAATTAGAAGCGCTTCAGAGTGTTTTTTTTTTCCTTCTTTTAGATCAAAAGCAAAAACAAATGTGAGAAAGGCTGAACTTGATGGAAGCATGTCTCTTTTTAGCTATGTAACTATGTAACAATGGAAGAAAATGGAAAGCGGGACAGAAGTAATTTGCAGTGGCAAAGCTGAATAGTATTTACTCTCAAAATTCAAAACACAAAAGCCATGGGATGGGTTAAACAATGGCAGACCGGATGATAATACAATAGAAAATAACACCTTTGTTGATTTATTAAGTGAAAAGAAGTTAATGTTGCCTCTCCAGGGCTAATTATTGAAAAAAACAAAAACATACTGTAAATATGGACATATGCAAATGTGACATATGCAAAGGTTTGGTCATCCTAGTACTGCTTTTGACAGAAACCAAAGCTTCTAAAAAATTCTTGCAGCCACCTAACAGTCTTTCAAATCTTACTTTATGAAGTTTGTCAGACTCTTCCTTACATAATAATTCTAATTCAGAAATATTATTTTGGTTCTCATGTGCTGAATTTAAATCAACTTGGATTTTTCCAGTAGCATTTACATCTGGGGCTGGAAAGGTTATTCCATATGAGAAAGCCAAAACAATTATGAACATGGAAATGCTATAGAAGAAGTTATGGAAAACTTACATGTGATAGAAGATAAAAAAAACAAAAACAAGCCTTCTAAGTCAGATAAATGCCTTGACCCAGATACGTGTCAAAAGTTATACTAGATTATCAGGATTCCCAACAGTCCTTTCAGTGGGACAGTCATAATTTTGTGGTCCTGTACCAATATCCAGCTTTAGTACCCTGGTGTTCTGAATCTGGACAATATGGAACTGTTTTGGCACAGTGCAGTGGGCACTAAGACCATGCAGGGGTTATTTCAGTTATGCTTCTTACGTGGTCCTGAATGCTTGGGACTGGCCATGCAGCCAGTCAGTGCGTGGATTGCCCCTTTTCTGAGTGTGCCTGCCCATTATAGGCATTGTCATTGATGGACATTCACGTCCCCCAAAAACTATCCCGATTTCCCCATAAGGATTGTTGTTAAGTATGAAATATACTAAGAACAAATAAACTGTTCAATACAACAGAAGAAAGAATATTTAAGCGTTAAAAGAAATGAGAAATAAGAAAGAGCTTTAAAGATCAAGAGGACAAAAAGTAAAAGAAAGGAAACGGGATGTTTTTGCAGTAGAAAGTCAGGACATCTAAAAAAAGCCAGCAATTGATGTACAAGGCGGGTATACATTTTATAAAAGTATTTACGTGCATTTTTCAATGTATAGAAATACAAAGAAGTAGATAAAACCATAAAAGGGCTGGTGCAAATGACTGTTTCTGAAATATTTCTTAAAAATTATTTGATGATAAATGAAAGAGTCGGAGTATAGGTTGCTGCACTTTTCCAGGCGATGAAAAACTAACAGCCATTAATCTTTGATAATTCATAGAAGGATAATTAATCTAACATTTCATCGGGGCAAGTTAACATTTACAATAGCATCATTAAAAACAGAGACAGCATCATGTAACCACCTGTGATCAGAGGATTCCTAGCTAGAGCTTGTGTTTTTCTTTCTAAAAAGGGTTTATCTTTCAGAACTAGACTGAAGTGAGCCGTGACTACCTTCCAGGCAATAAAGGCATACAAGGTTAAAATTACTAAATTCAATTGAGGTAATTATGGGTGACTGAACATAGTGGGAGTATAATTCCTAAATGAAAAAAACAAGATGTTAAGCGCTAAGTGAATAAACCCCTTATTTGGCAAGCAGGTTTCACTATGGACAAATGGTGAAGGAAGTCCATATAATATTGTATGACAATTACGTATTTATCGGCGTATAACACGCACCGGCGTATAACACGCACCTCATTTTTAGAAAGAAATTCCAGGAAATTTCCCCCCCTCCCATAGTATTCCCCCCCCTCATCCCATAGTATTCCCCCCTCATCCCATAGTATTCCCCCCTCATCCCATAGTGTTCCCCCCTCATCCCATAGTGTGTCCCCCCTTTCCATAGTATTCTCCCCCTCCCATAGTATTCTCCCCCCCCTCCCCTCCCATAGTATTCTCCCCCCTCCCCTCCCATAGTATTCCCCCCCCCTCCCCTCCCATAGTATTCTCCCCCCCTCCCTTCCCATAGTATTTCCCCCCCCTCCCATAGTATTTCCCCCCTCCCCTCCCATAGTATTTCCCCCCCTCCCCTCCCATAGTATTTCCCCCCTCCCCTCCCATAGTATTTCCCCCCCTCCTCCCATAGTGTACTTCCCACCTCTCCCCTCCCATAGTGTACTTCCCCCCTCTCCCCTCCCATAGTGTACTTTCCTCCCCCTCCCCTCCAATAGTGTACTTCCCCCCTCTCCCCTCCCATAGTGTACTTCCCCCCCCCCTCCCCTCCCATAGTGTACTTTCCTCCCCCTCCCCTCCCATAGTGTACTTCCCCCCTCCCCTCCCATAGTGTACTTTCCTCCCCCTCCCCTCCCACAGTGTACTCCCCCCCCTCCCCTCCCATAGTGTACTTCCCCCCTCCCCTCCCATAGTGTACTTTCCTCCCCCTCCCCTCCCATAGTGTACTTCCCCCCCCTCCCCTCCCATAGTTTACTTCCCCCCCTCCCCTCCCATAGTGTACTTTCCTCCCCCTCCCCTCCCATAGTGTACTTCCCCCCCTCCCCTCCCAGATTGTACTCCCCCCCCTCCCCTCCCATAGTGTACTTTCCTCCCCCTCCCCTCCCATAGTGTACTTTCCTCCCCCTCCCCTCCCATAGTGTACTTCCCCCCCCTCCCCTCCCATAGTGTACTTTCCTCCCCCTCCCCTCCCCTCCCATAGTGTACTTTCCCCCCCATCCCCTCCCATAGTGTACTTCCCCCCCTCCCCTCCCATAGTGTACTTTCCTCCCCCTCCCCTCCCATAGTGTACTTTCCTCCCCCTCCCCTCCCATAGTGTACTTTCCTCCCCCTCCACTCCCCTCCCATAGTGTACTTTCCTCCCCCTCCCCTCCCCTCCCATAGTGTACTCCCCCCCATCCCCTCCCATAGTGTACTTCCCCCCCTCCCCTCCCATAGTGTACTTTCCTCCCCCTCCCCTCCCATAGTGTACTTTCCTCCCCCTCCCCTCCCATAGTGTACTTTCCTCCCCCTCCCCTCCCATAGTGTACTTTCCTCCCCCTCCACTCCCCTCCCATAGTGTACTTTCCTCCCCCTCCCCTCCCCTCCCATAGTGTACTTTCCTCCCCTCCCATAATTACTTACCTGTCCTGAAGCGTGGGCCGGCTTCACAGCGCGCACCGCGGTACAGGAAATTTAATTTCAGGTTCCGGTTTCCGGCGGGACTGAAAGGAAGTGTGCACAATAGTGTGCACACTTCCTTTCAGTCCCGCCGGAAACCGGAACCTGAAATTAAAGTTCCTGTACCGCGGTGCGCGCTGTGAAGCCGGCCCACGCTTCAGGACAGGTAAGTAATTATGGGATATCGGCGTATAACACGCACCCACGATTTTTCCCCTATTTTCAGGGGAAAAAAGTGCGTGTTATACGCCGATAAATACGGTACTGATGTAAATTAACCAGCATAATAGGTGAAAAAAACACACGCAAGGGGGGGGGAAGAGACAATGCCTGCGACAAAATCCTCCTTCAGGTGATGTACCTTTAAATATAGAAAGAAAAATACATAGCGTGATACCGTAAAATATATATTGGTTTATTAACAATCTGTGGCCCCCAAATTAAAAACTCTTACAAGAGATATATGTGGTTCTTGTCTCCAAGTCCCACACAACAGCTTGTCTGTTTTACAACAACAAAATGATACCGCACTCTATATAAATACTGCTGTAAAGCTCATTCTTGCAGAAATAGATTTATTAAATATCTAAAGATAATAGAATATCAAAAAAGTATAATTGATGGCAAAATATATCTACAATCTTACCATGACACCTAAACAATGATAAATATATACAGTAAGCCCCCAATATAAACCGAAATTGATAATCAAGTAAAGTGCACAGAGGCACTAAATGATAGAGAGCCCTCTATCTGCTATATACACTGTACACAAAAATTCATCAATAATATAGAAAAAGTATATGTGGAAAATAGCAAAATGTCCAAAAAGTGAAAAAGGAAAAAGAAAAAAATGAAAAAGATGAAAAAAGTATTTACAGTCCAAATATGTGTACACTGATGATTGTATGTAGCTATTGCTCCAAATGCTTAATGGTTAGATCTCACCACAGTTAGAAGCCAGAGGATTCCCTGTATCATCTGTTAGTTGTAACTGCGTCTGAGGGATTATCTCCGGTCTGTGCCAGGATAGAGGAACATCCAGTGGAGGACTCACTGGAGGACTCACTGGATGTTCCTCTATCCTGGCACAGACCGGAGATAATCCCTCAGACGCAGATACAACTAACAGATGATACAGGGAATCCTCTGGCTTCTAACTGTGGTGAGATCTAACCATTAAGCATTTGGAGCAATAGCTACATACAATCATCAGTGTACACATATTTGGACTGTAAATACTTTTTTCATCTTTTTAATTTTTTTCTTTTTCCTTTTTCACTTTTTGGACATTTTGCTATTTTCCACATTTACTTTTTCTATATTATTGATGAATTTTTGTGTACAGTGTATATAGCAGATAGAGGGCTCTCTATCATTTAGTGCCTCTGTGCACTTTACTTGATTATCAATTTCGGTTTATATTGGGGGCTTACTGTATATATTTATCATTGTTTAGGTGTCATGGTAAGATTGTAGATATATTTTGCCATCAATTATACTTTTTTGATATTCTATTATCTTTAGATATTTAATAAATCTATTTTTGCAAGAATGAGCTTTACAGCAGTATTTATATAGAGTGCAGTATCATTTTGTTGTTGTATATATTATTGGGAGGTACCAGGAGTGGGTTACCCAGATATCCAGCAACCATTTAGATGGAAGAGTGCCTGTACACTTCTCTTTATAGCTTGTCTGTTTTAGCCCAGCGGCTCTTTAAAACACGTTACCGATCCCAGTCGTCTGCAGTTGATGTTTAAAGTCCTGTGCACTCGGACAAGTTGTTTATCAATGCAGGTAAATACTGGAATCTCGGTTTAAATGTTCGGCTTACTGGTGTCTTTAGTAAGTTGATTTCATCAATTTCATCTACGCGTTACGCCTGCTAGAACCCAGGCTTTTTCAAGATGTCTTGAAGATAATTCCTAAATGCCTTCAAGGAAACATTTATCCATTCCTCATGAAGGCACTGTACATATGTATGGTATCATAATTGTTGGCATATTGACATTTTTTTCAACTTGTCATCAGCTGTGCAGTGTAGGGCCTACCTAAGAGGTCTGCCTTGATGTGGCAGGTGGGCATTCCCTCCAATGGCCATTGGAAAAACGAAATGACCTCTATTTCTTTAAATATATATAAGGATTTGGGAAAGAGCGCCGGAAACTTTTTTTCTTTGGCTTTTACTGTATGTATTGGGGCTGATGTGTACTGTGGTTGTTACTGCTGCCCAAGAGTAGTGAGAGTTTGAGCAGAGGACTTGTTTTTTTGTATTTGTTTCAACTGTGCATGTTCGCAGTTGAAAGTAAATATGGTGAGCAAATCATGTATTTTCCTAACTCTGATCAGTCTGTGGATAAAGAGGGATCATTTTCGAGGTTCCCTAAAACTGCAACATTTCTGTGTCTTGCTTAGTATTCCAGTTTCCATCATCAAGGGTATAACAAGATGACATTTAATATGCGATGTATATATTTTGCCAATTGTTAAAGGAGCACTACAAAAGCTTAACTAACTTCAGCTTGCGGAAGTGCTTTATGTGTCAAGAATGTGTCCTCATTTTTCATTTTACAAAAGTGCTGATTTCAATAGACATTGGCAGTTTTATGAACAAATCTTGTAACACCTCCCTGTCCAGACAGCCAGTCCTGTTACTCCCTGGCAGTTTAGCTCTGAGGAGATAAACTCAAAAGGCAGGCAATTACTCAGGGCATCTGCCTTGCACAGACTCCTCAATGGAAAAGTTGTTTCAAGGGGACTAACACGTGGACTGTGGCATGACGGAGGGGGATCCATGGCAAAACTCCCATGGAAAATTACATAGTTGATGCAGTCTGGTTTTAATCCATAAAGGGCATAAATCACCTAACATTCCTAAATTGTTTGGAATAACGTGCTTTAAAACATCAGGTATGATGTTGTATCGATCAGGTAGTGTAAGGGTTACGCCCGCTTCAAAGTGACAGACCAAACTCGTTTAACGCTGAGTCGTGGCACTGGGCAAGTGGGCACAGTATACGCTGTGAGCCTGACACACACGCTTGCAGACAACTAACTGCTATTCAATCTATTACAGTCAAAATTGTATTTTTTTTTTTAAATGTACACTACTGTTACACCAGATATGAGTTGCACTGGTGTGACACTGTGCCCTGGCAGGCCCTGAAATGCACACGTGTGAAGGAAACTGACTGCTATTATATTACAGTCAAAAAAGTTTTTTTTTGTTAAATGCAAGCTATTGTGACACCAGACATGTGTGGAGGCACTGGGCAAGTGGGCACAGTATACGCTGTGAGCCTGACACACACGCTTGCAGACAACTAACTGCTATTCAATCTATTACAGTCAAAATTGTATTTTTTTTTTAAATGTACACTACTGTTACACCAGATATGAGTTGCACTGGTGTGACACTGTGCCCTGGCAGGCCCTGAAATGCACACGTGTGAAGGAAACTGACTGCTATTATATTACAGTCCAAAAAGTTTTTTTTTGTTAAATGCAAGCTATTGTGACACAAGATATGAGTGGTAGCACTGGGCAAGTGGGCACAGTATACGTTGTGAGCCTGACACACACGCTGGCAGACAACTAACTGCTATTCAATCTATTACAGTCAAAACATTTTTTTTTTAAATGTACACTACTGTTACATCAAATATGAGTTGCACTGGTGTGACACTGTGCCCTGGCAGGCCCTGAAACGCACGCGTGTGAAGGAAACTGACTGCTATTATATTACAGTCAAAAAAGTTTTCTTTTTTTTTAAATGCAAGCTATTGTGATACCAGATATGAGTGGTCGCACTGGGCAAGTGGGCACAGTATACGCTGTGAGCCTGACACACACGCTTGCAGACAACTAACTGCTATTCAATCTATTACAGTCAAAATTGTATTTTTTTTTACATGTACACTACTGTTTCACCAGATATGAGTTGCACTGGTGTGACACTGTGCCCTGGCAGGCCCTGAAACGCACATGTGTGAAGGAAACTGACTGCTATTATATTACAGTCAAAAAAGTTTTCTTTATTTTAAATGCAAGCTATTGTGACACCAGATATGAGTGGTGGCACTGGGCAAGTGGGCACAGTATACGCTGTGAGCCTGACACACACACTTGCAGACAACTAACTGCTATTCAATCTATTACAGTCAAAATTGTATTTTTTTTTTACATGTACACTACTGTTACACCAGATATGAGTTGCACTGGTGTGACACTGTGCCCTGGCAGGCTCTGAAACGCACATGTGTGAAGGAAACTGACTGCTATTATATTACAGTCAAAAAAGTTTTTTGTTTTTTTAAATGCAAGCTATTGTGACACCAGATATGAGTGGTGGCACTGGGCAAGTGGGCACAGTATACGCTGTGAGCCTGACACACACGCTTGCAGACAACTAACTGCTATTCAATCTATTACAGTCAAAATTGTATTTTTTTTTAAATGTACACTACTGTTACACCAGATATGAGTTGCACTGGTGTGACACTGTGCCCTGGCACGCCCTGAAACGCACACATGTGAAGGAAAATGACTGCTATTATATTACAGTCCAAAAAGTTTTTTTTTGTTAAATGCAAGCTATTGTGACACAAGATATGAGTGGCAGCATTGGGCAAGTGGGCACAGTATACGCTGTGAGCCTGACACACATGCTGGCAGACAACTAACTGCTATTCAATCTATTACAGTCAAAACATTTTTTTTAAAAAATGTACACTACTGTTACATCAAATATGAGTTGCACTGGTGTGACACTGTGCCCTGGCAGGCCCTGAAACGCACGCGTGTGAAGGAAACTGACTGCTATTATATTACAGTCAAAAAAGTTTTCTTTTTTTTTAAATGCAAGCTATTGTGATACCAGATATGAGTGGTCGCACTGGGCAAGTGGGCACAGTATACGCTGTGAGCCTGACACACACGCTTGCAGACAACTAACTGCTATTCAATCTATTACAGTCAAAATTGTATTTTTTTTTACATGTACACTACTGTTACACCAGATATGAGTTGCACTGGTGTGACACTGTGCCCTGGCAGGCCCTGAAACGCACATGTGTGAAGGAAACTGACTGCTATTATATTACAGTCAAAAAAGTTTTCTTTATTTTAAATGCAAGCTATTGTGACACCAGATATGAGTGGTGGCACTGGGCAAGTGGGCACAGTATACGCTGTGAGCCTGACACACACGCTTGCAGACAACTAACTGCTATTCAATCTATTACAGTCAAAATTGTATTTTTTTTTACATGTACACTACTGTTACACCAGATATGAGTTGCACTGGTGTGACACTGTGCCCTGGCAGGCTCTGAAACGCACATGTGTGAAGGAAACTGACTGCTATTATATTACAGTCAAAAAAGTTTTTTGTTTTTTTAAATGCAAGCTATTGTGACACCAGATATGAGTGGTGGCACTGGGCAAGTGGGCACAGTATACGCTGTGAGCCTGACACACACGCTTGCAGACAACTAACTGCTATTCAATCTATTACAGTCAAAATTGTATTTTTTTTTTAAATGTACACTACTGTTACACCAGATATGAGTTGCACTGGTGTGACACTGTGCCCTGGCACGCCCTGAAACGCACACGTGTGAAGGAAAATGACTGCTATTATATTACAGTCCAAAAAGTTTTTTTTTGTTAAATGCAAGCTATTGTGACACAAGATACGAGTGGCAGCACTGGGCAAGTGGGCACAGTATACGCTGTGAGCCTGACACACACGCTGGCAGACAACTAACTGCTATTCAATCTATTACAGTCAAAACATTTTTTTAAAAAAAATGTACACTACTGTTACACCAGATATGAGTTGCACTGGTGTGACACTGTGCCCTGGCAGGCCCTGAAACGCACACGTGTGAAGGAAACTGACTGCTATTATATTACAGTCAAAAAAGTTTTCTTTTTTTTAAATGAAAGCTATTGTGACACCAGATATGAGTGGTGGCACTGGGCAAGTGGGCACAGTATACGCTGTGAGCCTGACACACACGCTTGAAGACAACTAACTGCTATTCAATCTATTACAGTCAAAATTTTTTTTTTTTTACATGTACACTACTGTTACACCAGATATGAGTTGCACTGGTGTGACAATGTGCCCTGGCAGGCCCTGAAACGCACATGTGTGAAGGAAACTGACTGCTATTATATTACAGTCAAAAAAATTTTCTTTTTTTTAAATGCAAGCTATTGTGACACCAGATATGAGTGGTGGCACTGGGCAAGTGGGCACAGTATACGCTGTGAGCCTGACACACACGCTTGCAGACAACTAACTACTATTTAATCTATTACAGTCAAAACATTATTTTTGTTAAATGTACACTACTGTTACACCAGATATGAGTTGCACTGGTGTGACACTGTGCCCTGGCAGGCCCTGAAACGCACACGTGTGAAGGAAACTGACTGCTATTATATTACAGTCAAAAAAGTTTTTTTTTTTGTTAAAGGCAAGCTATTGTGACACCAGATATGAGTGGTGGCACTGGGCAAGTGGGCACAGTATACACTGTGAGCCTGACACACGCTGGCAGACAACTAACTGCTATTCAATCTATTACAGTCACAATTGTATTTTTTTTTAATGTACACTACTGTTACACCAGATATGAGTTGCACTGGTGTGACACTGTGCCCTGGCAGGCCCTGAAACGCACACGTGTGAAGGAAACTGACTGCTATTATATTACAGTCAAAAAAGTTTATCTTATTTTTCCCCATATTTTTTTTATATTTTATTCATATTAAATTATTTTTCATTCCTAAATATATGATGTTAAATAAAAGCCCTGTTTCCCCTGAATAAAATGATATATAATAAGTGTGGGTGCATTTAATATGAAAGAGGTGAATTACGGTTGGACAGACATATAGCGCAAATGCCAGGTTTTGTTTACGTTTTGTTTACATTTTGTTTTGATCACAACTTGTACATTTGGCTGCGGTCTTAAGGGGTTAATCATAGGCATGTTAGTTCTTAGTCACAGGCTGTGTTTACCAAGATAACCTGGCCCTTTCATTGAAAACATTTCACCATTACCCTGAACTGTTATTTTGCCTGAAGTGGTTACCCCTCCTCCAATTATAATGCTTCTCTTGTACAAACAGAAGGTGTAGAGAGTATTTGTATGCCCTTTATATATGTGCTATAGTTTTTATCATAGCTGGGGTAGAGCTGTAAAATGTTGATGAAATAAGTGAATGCAGAGACCTGATGGGGCTGTGTTGATTTATGTCAAGTTAGTGCTCGGTACAGCGTGCTGATAATGTGTTGACAAAATATGCTGTACCAGTAATTGCTTATATTACACATTTACACGTACTCAGTCAAACAGTGAGGAGGAAATTACATTTCTATCAAAGAGAGACATTGGTGGAAAAATTAGGAAGATTGGAAATAACATTTAAAAAAAACCAAAAAAAAACCCTTCTCTTTTAACGGATATATTTCTTTCTTTTCTGGAAATGGTCACTATCTGGAAATTACGCCATTGTATAACTTGTGTAAGCATTTTATCATGGAATGCCTAATTTTCTTATTAATGCACATTAAAGATTTAGCAATTGATATCACATGTCGGGCTACACACACTGTACCAAAGCAGATGAAACAGACACATTATTTCAGTTTCTCTACCTCCATTTACTATATTAAATAAAGGAATAGGGTAGAACTTATAACAGTGATTGACAGGGGATAAAGCAAATTACGGCAGCGTGGAGTTCTACATTAAATGTTATTTTACAGACTCTAAAAAGCATGTTTGTTAAAGGGGATGTGAACACACAATATGACAAATTGTGAGATATTACATTTTTTTTGTAATGTCTATATACTCTACACCAGGCATAGGCAACCTTCGGCACTCCAGATGTTTTGGACTACACCTCTCATGACGCTTTGCCAGCATTATGGGTGTAAGAACATTATGGGGGATGTAGTCCATAACATCTGGAGTGCCGAAGATGTTATGGACTACCCCTGCTCTAGACTATGAAAATTACAGATATTTACTATACATTGCATTTTATGTTGCAGTTGTATACTGTCCTAAGTATATTACATGTATACACCTGTATACTGTGTTGTAGACTTTTACATAACACTGTTTAAATGTTTTAGATCAGGGGTGGCCAAAAGGTAGATCCCCAGATGTTGTGGAACTACAAATCCAATGATGCTTTGTGTGCCTTTGGAATGCCTTTAGAATGACAAAGCATCATGGTAGCTGTAGTTTTAAAATATCTGGGCATCTACCTTTTGGGTACCCCTGTTGTAGATGTTACTGCTATCCTATTCTCATTACAGAAACAACACTATATCATGCTTGTTGGTCTCTACGTATTACAGATTCCATATTCTATATGATATACCGTATATACTCGAGTATAAGACGAGTTTTTCAGCACATTTTTTGTGCTGAAAAACTCCCACTCGTCTTATACTCGAGTGAGTGTCTGTATTATGGCAATTTTCATTGCCATAATACAGACTGGGGGGAGAGGGGGGCTGGCAGAGCTGTAACTTACCTTCACAGCAGCTCCTGTCAGCTCCCTTCTCTCTCCTCCGTCCGTGCAGCTCCCAGGTCAGCTTCCTCTGCAACTCTCGCGAGAGCCGCGGGGTCAGAGCGTTGCCACGGGTTACCGTGGCAACGCTCCGCGCGGCCGCGAGAGTTGCAGAGGAAGCTGACCTGGGAGCTGCACGGACGGAGGAGAGAGAAGGGAGCTGACAGGAGCTGCGGTGAAGGTAAGTTACAGCTTCCTGACAGCCCCCCTCCTACAGCCCATCCACTGGACCACCAGGGAGTGAGAGCCCCCCTCCCTGGCCAGCTAACAGGAAGGGAGGGGGGACGAAAAAATAAAAATATTAATAAAACAAATAATAAGAAAAAAAATATAAAAATAATAATAACAAAAAAATAATACAATTAATAATAAAATAAAAAAATAATTACCTAAAAAAAATAACAACAAAAAAAATATTAAGATAATAATTAATAAAATGCCCAACCCCCACCAATGCTCTGCACACACACACACTGCATTCATACACACACTGCACTGCATTCATTATATACACACTGCATTCATACACACTGCACTCATACACACACACTGCACTGCATTCATTATATACACACACACTGCACTCACACATACACACTGCATTCATCATTCATTATATACACACTGCACTCATATACACACTGCACTCATATACACACACTGCACTGCATTCATTATACACACTCATATACACACTGCACTCATATACACACACTACACTCATACACACACTGCATACACACTGCACTCATACACACACTGCACTGCATTCATTATATACACACTGCATTCATACACACACACACACACTGCACTCATACATACACACTGCACTCATACACACACTGCACTGCATTCATTATACACACACTGCACTCATATACACACACTGCACTCCATTCATTATATACACACTGCACTCATACACACTGCATACACACACACTGCATTCATATACACACTGCATTCATTATATACACACGCTGTAAATAAATATTCAGTTAATATAATTTTTTTAGGATCTAATTTTATTTAGAAATTTACCAGTAGCTGCTTCATTTCCCACCCTAGTCTTATACTCGAGTCAATACGTTTTCCCAATTTTTGGGGGTAAAATTAGGGGCCTCGGCTTATATTCGGGTCGGCTTATACTCGAGTATATACGGTAAATGCCGGTTTTACTGACAAATTGTCGTTCTTTTCTAAACAATTCACTGTGATTGTTATTGAGTTTATACTATAGCCTCTAAATATAATACATAACTACATTGAAACGTAATGACTGTATTAACGTGTTGTTATTAATTGTTATATCATTTGTTATCTATGTAAAGCATCATGGATAAGAGTGCTATAAAAGAATTGTTATTATTACGGTGCTTTAATACGAGAAATACGATTTCTCATTGTAAATCTGTAATGATGTCAGCATGCTATCCCTTATATATAGGTTTTAATTTCTGCTTCGGTCCATACTAGTGATGCCAGATTTGTTTGATATTTATTTGTTACTATGCAGGGACATTAAAGTTATACTGAAAACTGAAGGTATTTTGCAAGAAAAAGGCAATTTATTTTCACCCTTTCCCCATGCAGCAAATGATAAGGTGTAGGTGGTGTTAATTTGTGCTCTGAAAGAGATCTGCCTTCAATGTATAAAACAGAATGGTGTCAAATTATGCCAATTATTATTGTTAAAAGGATTTATTACATTCTAAGCCTAGCGATCCTGTCATTTAGATGTGGCACCAGCTGAGGTCAGGCATTATACTCTGAATATACACTATTTCGATCAATTGTCCTCTGCTGGCTTCCATAATAGGCTTGACGTTCGCTAATTTACATTTCAAGTGATAACATTATCCAAAGCCTCTCCTGTGATTATTTAAATAGCTCCTATCAAGTAATTTGTCACTTCATCAAAAATGACTGAATATGACGACATTATTAACAAGCGATATCAGCCAGTAGACCATTATACCTACTTTCTAGGCTCAGGTTTAAGAAAATTCAAAGACTCAGGCTTGAGGTCTGTTTCTAGTAATGATTCCCATATCCCAACTCTTTGCTTGCAAAAATATTAGCAGGGCCTCTGTTTGAAACGTATAATGCATAGTTAGCACATAAACATATGATACCGTAAAAAATGTGTGCATTCAGTGCTGAGAAAGAAATTACCATAAAAACTAAAATGATATAAATTGTCCACATTTACTTTGTATATATTCATTTAAACTTTATAGGAATATTTTAGGAATGAATTGCTTTAGGCAGCTCATAGTGCCCTTTTTCTTGCAATATTTCACACATGGGCTCACATTTTCACAAAAAAGCATAATGCCATTTTTCTCACATACATACATACACTGATGACATAACTCGCTTACTAAAAATGACAGCAGAATTGAAAAAAGAATTTCTGCATTTGAGCATATTGCTCACATTCACTAAGTACAATTAAATCATATGTTTCTAAAAAAAAAAAAGTAGTTAAAATTGCAATCTGTCTCAATCTTAATATTGTAATGAGAGATCTCATGCACATCTGTCCCCTTGCTGATTAAAGAAATAGAATGATTTGAAGCTACATTTACAGTATGAAAGTGGGGATGTCATTTACACACCTTATTTTTGGTTGTGAGTTCTTAACATTATAGTGTTGGACAAGCTAGTTAGATCCCTCCCCCTGTCCCCCTCCCCCACACACCTCAGAATGGAGGTAAAAAGGTTTTCAAATGTATCTTTTCTCCATTGCCACATTGAATCAATGCATCTCTATGGGGAGCATTCAGCGTCTCCTTGCAGAGCGTGGAGATGCTGAATGTAGGTCCTGCACGTAGTGCAGCACTGACCCAGGAAGCACCTCTAGTGGCCATCTGAGTGTTACTAGCAAGCAATGTAAAGTAATGTTATAATTGCTGAGCCTGTAGCTACATGCTATAGACATTATGATCACTACTATACTATCCCTTTAACATTGAATTGGAACAAACTGAAATTTGGATTATAAAAGTTAGACTGAAATAACTAATTTGGACACTAATCCACGTCCACTACTCTCAAAGCATGACTATTTTTGCCTCAATTTTCCATTTACTGTTCAATTCACTAATCAGTTCAGTATTTAGTGGGTAAACGCTACTGTGTTGGAAGACAAAGACATGTAGTAACTAAAATAAGAAAGGCAAAGCTGTACTTCTATAACCATGTGTACAAAACCATTTTACAGGCCCTTGTGGAATGTCAAATTCATAGCAATCCCAGTCACTGGAAGCATTGGTAAAGTTGTAAACCTGTTTTCCACATTTGTGCAGCTTCGAGAAACTGTTTGGCTAAATGTTGCAAAGCAGCTATTGATCTATTTATCTCCCTTCCAGGTCAAGGAGGCAACCCTCACAACCAGAACTTAAGCTCCAGGACTTGGCTCAAACATAGGTGGCTGTAAAAATCTCAATAACAACTTCAAATTTTAAAAAATAAAACAAGAGAGACACCATGCTATACTGATATAAAATTATGTTGACTAGATGGGGCAAATCATTTTCATGACCAGTTTTATCATTTCTGGTTCTATGTGTAACGTTATGTTCATGTAGGCTTCTAAGAGAATCACCATAAACGCAAAGGGATTTAACTAAAACCATGCATCACAGCTGTTCTCTGGTTTAGAAGAATTTCTTAAAATGGAGTGATCTCGGTTTATATTGTTTTGTTTTATTTTGTTTCTGTGGACAGCATGAGTTTGTTACATTGTTCTAAAAGTAGTATTTGATAATGTTCCATGCTGTCTTTTGCCCTGCAGCTTGCCTTGTGCTGGAAGTTAGCTCCTGTAGGGCTCTGCCTAAAGCAAATATACTTTGTGCAGTAGATCATTTTGTGGATGAACTTCTCATTCCTTTGGAGAGAAAGCTTGATGTTATTTAAAATAACTATGTCACTTAAACAAGCATCTTGATTTTTGGTTGTTGAGTCAATTGTTTTACTTTAGAAGTAACAAGCATTGTATGTCTTTACAAAATTCTCTCAGCACTTTACAACAATCTTCTAGTACTCCAGTCTACGTACCCTCGAAGCTCAACAAGTTTCAATGCCAGGTCTTCTGCTTTATTGATAACAATAGATAAGGCAGGCAATAAATAAGGCAACACGAGCCCAGGTTGTTACACCAACACTACGATTCTGGCATTTCTGACTTTATGACGTAGAACATTATTTAGAATATTATTTAGAACTTAAACTGACATTATTTAGAACTATGTTCTATGTCATAAAGTGGGAAATGCCAGATTCACAGTGCTGGTGTAAGAACCTGAGCTGGCTAGTGTTGCCCTTATCATTTGTTATCAATAGAGCAGAAGTTGTTGAGCTTTGATGGCATGTAGAGCATTTAAAATAGAAATGTGTTGGGGGCACAGTTATTTTTTGTTTTGTTTTTTATTTTTTGTAAATGTACAAAATATTTGTGTCTCTGAAAAGTTTGTAATTTCCCAATGTTCCAACAACAGAAAATAGGACTACCCTACTCGGCTCAGTTTATTTCACTAGTGCTTTCTTGGTAATATTGTGCCAAGAGGGACCAGGGTCACTCTGTATAAGACAACAGCAGCGTTTATGTTTAGTAATGTTTTTAAACATTGATGTTGCCCATTCTTTTTTCTGATTTTCTGCTTTATCAATCTTTTGCTTGTACCACTATTGCCAAATGAGGCCTCTCGTTGATTACTCCAATCTTATGGCCTGAACTTCTACATGCTGATAGAGGAACCCCCTAGCCTGCATTCACATGGGATATTCATATAATTTCACTTCTTGATTAATCCTTTTCTCTTTAATTCATAACCTGTATCAAAGTAACATAGTGGGATGAGAAAAATTCAAGTCCATCGATTTCATTCTTTTACATATCTCATTTTATTTCCTGTTTATGAAGATAAAAGTGAAAAACCCAATTTAAAGCAATTTGTGACTTTTCTACAAAATGTAAAAAAAAAATGCCTTCTGAGTTTCACTTAACACAACTCTCTGCCTATTGATCTCTAACCATATTTCACTTTCTTTCTCTGCAGTTTCAATACATCAACAAAATGTTCTGGATACAAATTGCAAGCCAGGATTTAGGCAATTCTAGCTCTGTTCCAGTTGGGAAGATTACCAAAATGTGGACCATTGATGTGCCTTAAGGACTAGATTGGAAACCACTCCTTTGCATTATAAGCTCATTTTAGCAGGCCTTTTCATCTACACCTGATCCTGTTTTTCAATCTAATAATTTTGTTATGTTCATATATTTGTTTTAGTCACTGTAATAATTCTTATTATAATATTAGTAAAATAATTATAAGCTAATATGTTCACCCGCTAGTTTTAGTGCATGACCTTTATACCAACATTTTTTTTCCTTCATTAAATATAATTCCCTCCTGTACTTTGCTGAATCTCTTTATGTATCTGAATGTTTTTATCATCTTTCCATCTTTCTTGTCTTTGATTCATAGCGAGATCCTTTAGGCTTTCCTGACATGTTTCATCTGGCACATAAAACATGCTTTTAAAGAACTGTTTCTGTTATTTTATAACTTTCTGGAAATGAGGTATCCAGTATTGCATTAGGTTATCTATTATACATCGGCATGACTATGTTTTTATAATATTAATAAATCTCCAGTTACAATCTATGATTCGACACGCATCTTCCACTTTTTTCTTATACTGCCATTATAGATTTATGTAAGAAAAAAGTTTCTTCGAGTTCTCTGTTCTGCGTTAACCAATAGTTGTTAGGAAGACTGGGAGTTTATTCTTGAATTAGGTGCGTGTATGTCTCTGTAAGACTTGACCAGATGCCCATGGCTCCAAAAGAGGTGATAAAAAAGTTAACCAGTCTTTATTAGATTATATCATACATTCTGCTGAACTTGACCAGCATATCAATTCACTACCAACGTTTTACTAACTATGAAAACTTTAGGGGTGTTTTACTAAGTAGGAAATTGTGGTGGTGTGGGAATAAGAAATTGCAAAATGTATGCCAAAAAAACATAACCTGGAAATTTTGTTGGATCATTTTATTGTTTCTTGAGAATTTTGGATGAAATTATGCAATTCCTTCATCAAGTCCTCCAAAATTTCTTGCTTGGTGAATCATATTCCTGCCATAATGCACCCAAACCCACAATGACAGGCAGCTCTGTAACAGAAGATATCTTCCCCGCTGCCGAACGTTCCAGAGAGAGAGAGAGAGAGAGAGGCACAGCTGAGAACTTGGAGCTTAAATAATTTTCTAACACAATCCATTGGAGTCTGAACTTTTCTTTGACCTAACACTGCTAATGATTACTTTCCTTAAGGCTCATTCAAACGCCCATAAACTACGTTACTGAAATTGTTTAATCGTAGTTGACATTGTGACAATATCCGATGTTTAATGGCTTGTGATCTACAATAGATGTGCAGCTGCAGCAGCGAGCAGGGAAATTGGCTAAACAATGATTCCTCTAGATGAATGAGCAGAATTGTTACTCTGTGCACATTATGCTCCACTGGATGAAAATAAAGGAAGGAACATTTCCCGAATTCTAAAATGTTAACATGATCATATCAGATAGGCTATATTCCATGTACACATGTAAGTCACAGGGAATGGGCTAAGTGAATTAATCTAGCAGAAATCTAAATTTCTTTGTGTCCAAAATGTGTTTTACATGTGATACAATGTCTGATGTGTATTTATAAATTTGTATAATAGACTGACCGTCAAGCAGTACACCTGTTTTTAAAGATTTGTGATTACTAGGTGGTAGGGTACTGTATTTCTGGGATGTTGTCTATGAAGTGATACAATTTGTTTAAATGCAATCTAGTAGGTTTAGTATATCTGGGGATAGATCTTACAATTTTGCCATAAAGCTATGGAAATGTATTATTTAAATGCTCAAATGACTGCAGTTCTTATGGGTATCCTTGTGTGTTTTCACTGTTAGTTGTGGAAGTAGTGGAATTAATGCATTGAAAGCCACAAGCAGAGGTCACGACAAGTGGTGTCACATGGACAGCAGGATGAATTTGATATAAACTCTTCTTTAGTAACAACTAGGTGTCCAAATATGTTCCTTAGATTTCACAACAATGTTACTAGGGAATGCAATTCTCTCTACAACTATGTACTAGAAAATCAGTTTTTCGTGACTGAGGGGAAAAAAAAGTCAGTTAGCGGCTTTACCCTGGCATTACCTAAAAGTAAAGTATCATGTAAATGTGTTTGTATTTGCATATCTAGACAAGTGCACATTATGTTACATGTGAGAGTACACACACACAGAAGTGTAGAGTAGCTGGAGATATCCTTACAAATATTTATCAGTTACAATTTACCCTTGCTATGGTTACTATTTAGTCAAGGTTTAACTGTCAGGATTAGGGTAGGAACCAAAGAACACAAACCCAGAACAAAATAAGGAAGAATTTATCTGTGTACCAGTCCTTAGAATGGCCAGGCTTATGGAGTACAGAGTCAGAGAAATAGCTACGGTCAAGTAGAGGAATGAACAGGATAAACAGAATTTAAGCCAAGTCAAGGAGTACAGAAGTGAGAATAAATGTAAACAAAAAAAAACAAGAGTCAAATACCAAATGAGCAGAGAATACAAGAACACACTATTGGGCTAACAAAAACTACAATAAGACAATTATGACTGGGGGGATAGGTGAGTATAAATAGGTAGGACTTTTTTCCTATTGGAGGATGTCATTTTAGAGTTTTAAATGACTTGTGGGAGGTAGAAAACCGTGTCAGCCCGATCCGTGACATCATTTTTGTGTGCCCAATACGGTTCGGCAAATGTGTGATTTGGATGTTAATTCAGAAGCAAATGCAGGCATGAATAAGAGGATGTTTTTAGAGAGCATGCAGCGCCCGGAAGAATGCAGGACAAAGTAAAACCCAATGCCAATATTGACATTAACAAGTTTATTGTAAAAAACTACTTTAAAGTAGAGATATACACAATATGTTTTTAAATGTAAGTGCCTAAATCACCATGATTTTATACAGACCTGTATAGCTTTGCATTGGACTACAGAAAGCAGGCCTACATTAATCAAGTAGTCGTTCCACTTTATATTGTATAGCTGAATGTTCTCATCATTGCTGTAAAATGTACACCTACCAAAGCTAAGTATTAACAATTATTTCACTGCAATCTATGTCATTTCTTGTTGAAACAATTATTGTAATACTAATGGTGATTGTTTATGAATCAGTTTGTGGTGGTGTGCTTTTGGTTTGTATTGAACTTAACATCATATTGAATTTAACATGATATTTCTTACCACATAATGGACTGGAATACCAAAATATTTGTAATTTGTATCATTGTTATTACATTACACTGATTGCCTTAATTCTAGTCAGTTCATACTCAATACAATTGGCACTGTGAACAGGAGTCACTTGATTATTGGACAAAGTATTCCTTATGTCTTGTTTTTACTAATAATTGGTGCTTCGTTTAGCAAATAAGATGTTTTCTTTGTTCAAAGAGATGCTAAGAATCTATGAAAGGTCTAAGTAAGGAATCATTTCTGAGTGGGCTAGTGTTGGTTCTCTGTTGCTCAAGAGTTGATTGAATAAGTCACTCCTACATATCCTGAGACCAGGACAGAGGTTAAATCTGAGTGTGAATGGCAAAAGGAAGTCATGCTGGATGGCTCATTATACAGGCAGTACAGAGAGCAACATTTAGATTTGGAAAAGATGTTGCAAACAAGACTCTGGTATTTAGGGGTAGATACTCTAATATATATTTACACACACATACATACACATATATATATATATATTATATGTGTGTATATATATATATATATATATATATATATATATATATATATATATATATATATATATATATATATATACACATGCACACATGTATTATATATATAATATAAATTGGAAAAAACATTTATAAAAAAAAAAAAAAAACTAACTTTGGCCAGCGTTTGTGACAGGTGGCTACTACAAAAGACTGGATATACCACATTTGAATACCCTGGGTTGTCTACATTTGAAAATGGTATGCCATGATGGGGTTATTTTACATTCCTGGACTGCCATATGGTCTCAAAAAGCAACACAGACTCAGAAAACCAATCTGACAAACTGAATAGGGCAGGCCCTATATTGACGCTATAACTTTTCAAAGCACCATAAAACCTGTACATGGGGGGTATTGTTATACTCGGGAGTCTTCGCTGACCACAAATATCAGTGTTTAAAACAGTAAAACTTATCACAATGATGGAATCACCAGTAAAAGTGCAGTTTTTGTGTAAGAATATGCAAAAAAACAAATATGAATGCTAACTTTGGCCAAGCGTTTGTTCCCAATTTTGTTCCCAAATTGCGTGTCAAAAAAATCACCAATTATTATTATTATTATTATTTTTTTATTTGGCATAGATTGGTGGTAAATAGTTGCATGAAAAGATTGAAAATACCCCAAGTTGTCTTCTTTTAAAAAGATATATACATGTGAAGGGTTCAAACAACAAAGAAATGGTGATTTGGCGCTTAACCAAGACTAAGCAACTACCCCCAGTGCCTAAAATCATTAAACGGCACTCAAAACACAGTGAAATAAAACAGTATAAGGGGGGTGCAGAGAAAATTTACACAGATATGGTATACTTAGTTGGATGAATGAAAACACCTCCTGAATGTCCTACAATAAAAACATATACATAGTATAATACTGTTTTAAAAGGAACATAAATAAATGGAGGGTAATGGGTCACTCACAGTATGCAGAGCCACATAGAGCTGGCTCTGACTACAAAGGCAGATGAATAATAAGCTTATTAAGGCTTTCAGACTCCCCACCAGGATGACTTCTTTCCAGCCTTTAAATAATCCAGGATATCCAATTGGTAAAGGTAAAACAAAACTTTACTGGACAAAATACAAGGATAAAATAAGCTAAAATAACATGAATTGTGAAAAAGTCCAACACTAACGCGTTTCGACCTCCAGGTCTTTATCAAAGTGTGTAGTTCATGCTGCTCCTCTTTCTCTTAAGTAGTGTTCCGATCTTTGAAGTTGGCGCCGTTTTCGCCTGCGTTTTTCATCACTTCCGGGTTCGCCAAACATCCGCGTCACATGATTTTTGGTCCGGTCACATGATCCGGACGTCATCTTTAGTGATGTCATTTCCGGTCTCAGTAATAGCCTTATTCCACTTCACACAGGTCATAGGAACTGGCGTTTTCACCATATTGGAAGTGGGAAAGAAAGGGGGAACCACTACATACAGAAAATTAAAGATACATATAAACTATATCAATGCATTATAATTCCCACTTTGAAATTCAAGATGTTGGGAAATATACATATTTTAAAAACAACTAATAATAAATTAAACAACATATTTATACAAAAATAGTAATGGCTATGCATCAATGAAACACATTGTATATCATTACAGAAGATATGTTCAAAACACATGTCTATAATATAAGGAGGACAAACCCCTTAGAGTGAAATACACTTATAATGGGGAATAATAATTTGTATAAAATAATGAAGGGAAACATTTCTGAACAAAAGGTAAAATACCTAATAAATTGTAGAAAAAGGGAAGATGAGAAAAAGGGAGACAAAGGGAGATTTGTCTCCCTTTTTCTCATCTTCCCTTTTTCTACGATTTATTAGGTATTTTACCTTTTGTTCAGAAATGTTTCCCTTCATTATTTTATACAAATTATTATTCCCCATTATAAGTGTATTTCACTCTAAGGGGTTTGTCCTCCTTATATTATAGACATGTGTTTTGAACATATCTTCTGTAATGATATACAATGTGTTTCATTGATGCATAGCCATTACTATTTTTGTATAAATATGTTGTTTAATTTATTATTAGTTGTTTTTAAAATATGTATATTTCCCAACATCTTGAATTTCAAAGTGGGAATTATAATGCATTGATATAGTTTATATGTATCTTTAATTTTCTGTATGTAGTGGTTCCCCCTTTCTTTCCCACTTCCAATATGGTGAAAACGCCAGTTCCTATGACCTGTGTGAAGTGGAATAAGGCTATTACTGAGACCGGAAATGACATCACTAAAGATGACGTCCGGATCATGTGACCGGACCAAAAATCATGTGACGCGGATGTTTGGCGAACCCGGAAGTGATGAAAAACGCAGGCGAAAACGGCGCCAACTTCAAAGATCGGAACACTACTTAAGAGAAAGAGGAGCAGCATGAACTACACACTTTGATAAAGACCTGGAGGTCGAAACGCGTTAGTGTTGGACTTTTTCACAATTCATGTTATTTTAGCTTATTTTATCCTTGTATTTTGTCCAGTAAAGTTTTGTTTTACCTTTACCAATTGGATATCCTGTATTATTTAAAGGCTGGAAAGAAGTTATCCTGGTGGGGAGTCTGAAAGCCTGAATAAGCTTATTATTCATCTGCCTTTGTAGTCAGAGCCAGCTCTATGTGGCTCTGCATACTGTGAGTGACCCATTACCCTCCATTTATTTATGTTCCTTTTAAAACAGTATTATACTATGTATATGTTTTTATTGTAGGACATTCAGGAGGTGTTTTCATTCATCCAACTAAGTATACCATATCTGTGTATATTTTCTCTGCACCACCTTATACTGTTTTCTTTCACATGTGAAGGGTTATTCAGGAATTCCTGACAGATATCAGTGTTACAATGTTAATTTTGAAAAAAAACGGTTTGAAAATTGCAAAATGCTACTTGTACTTATAGCCCTATAACTTTGCAAAAAAAGCTAAGAACATGTTAACATTGGGCATTTCTAAACTCAGGACAAAATTTAGAAACTATTTAGCATGGGTGTTTTTTGGCGGTTGTAGATGCATAACAGATTTCAGGGGTCAAAGTTAGAAAAAGTGTGTCATATTTTATCATTTTTGTTATAGTAAATTATATGATATGATGAAAACAATGGTATCTTAAGAAAGACCATTTAATGGCGAGAAAATTGGTATATAATATGTGTGGGTACAGTAAATGAGTAAAAGGAAAATTACAGCTAAACGCAAACACAGCAGAAATGTAAAAAGAGCCCTGGTCCTTAACGGTAAGAAAATTGAAAAACGGTCTGGCCACTAAGGGGTCAATAGGGTCAGCTCTATGGTATTTCAGGTGAAGATAAATATCAGAAATAATAAACTGGGTTATATATAGTATCAGCGGTCACAGACATTACCAGACAGAAAATGACCAAGGTCACAAAAATGAATTCATAGTTTTTCCTCCCTGATTCAATAAATGACATTCTTCAACCGACAAAGCTTCATTCTAGAATATAATACAGATACAAAATAATATGCCCGTCTACAGTGAATTACATTAACAACTACCTTAGAGCAATCACTGCTATTATCCAAGAACTATCCTTTATACCTAAACCATGTCAATGATGTCACGGTACGACGGACTGGTGTAGTGAACAAATGCAGTGTCTGGACAGAAAGTTCTAATTTCTCCACAGACACTGAATATTGATATGTCCTAATTGTTACAGCCACTCTGTCTCTCCATGCAGCAAAGCTTCATCACTTCATCCTACATTAACTGGGTTAGATTGATGAAAAAAGCAAAATCTCCCTCTTGCTAAGATCCAAAGGAACAACCTGTAAATCACTTTTTTTTTTCCAACAAATATAAATGTGAAGGTCTCCATGAAATGTATTCTTGTCCCCACTGAATCTTAAGTTCTCACTGATCAAAATTCCGACTCGGACATGCAGCAGACAGAGCTCCGTTAAATATGTTGGCATTGGACACATTGTACGTCTTGTCTTTTCTTTTGTGCTGCAAAATTGCAAATTGCTTTGGATGTGTTTTGTCCATTAAATGGTATGAGCAACAAGACAGTAAACAGAGAGAACATTAGATAATGTAATAAAAAGTACAGCATTCCTCCCATAGAAACTATGAAACAATGGAGAGCTCTAACTAATGTTCTACAAAGACAAAACTAGCAACAAAGACAATGTCTCAATAAGACACCTATTTCAGTGACTAGTGACTATAAAATAAGAATGCTGCAGGTTCTTTTATTCAGCGAACTCTAGGAGTCTTGGTTGATGCTGCTTTTAATCCTGTGTCTATATTACATGTCCTTTTCCTCTATTTAATCAAACAATTGCTGCAGTGAATGTTAAGTTTCAATGAATTCATATTAAGGTCTTTTTTTGTGTAAAATAAATGTTATTTGTTTTACGGAAAGTCATCTTCAAAGCTAATTAAAGTTTTGCCATTAACCATTTGAGTGGAATTGTAGACAATAGTGTCCTTGCTGTTTGATTCAATGTGATTCTTGTTGAAAATTACAGTTAATTTAATATGCTCAATGCACTACACACAACTACTTATTGTCACATCCTGTTCTGTTCTGCGGAGATGTCTGGCCTTGGCTTCTGATATACAGTACTCTTTTTACAATTCTTGT
This sequence comes from Pelobates fuscus, assembly GCF_036172605.1. Classification (NCBI taxonomy): domain Eukaryota; kingdom Metazoa; phylum Chordata; class Amphibia; order Anura; family Pelobatidae; genus Pelobates; species Pelobates fuscus. The sequence goes on from NC_086326.1 coordinate 33,812,160, forward strand.
TTAGTTTTTTTTTGGTTTTTCTGGTTTTCTATTTTGTGTCTTGTTTTCTTTATGCTGGGTTTTCTGGGTGCATTCCTTTATTCCGTTCCTGGACTTCCCAGTCTCCTGGATTCCTTTATATGTTTGTTTTATGTTGCCACACCCTTTCCTTTTCCATTAATCCCTTTGTTTCAGTTGGTTCCTGCAAGCAGTGGCTTCATGTCCTCTGCCCCTTTCTTTGCAGGTAAGTGCTGTGTGTTTTATAATTGTTTATTTAGTAATGCATATCTAGGCAGTTAGGACCCACCGTAATTGGAGTATTTTGGCGCAGTGGTGGGCTGCATACATTTTGGCCATTTATGTATGTCTAAATCTTCAATGTTTTACATATATATTACTTAGTAATGTCTCCTCTTGTTTTGCCTTGTATCTCTTGTCTTGTTTTATTTTGTCTTGTATTCCCAGTTCATGCACAGTCCTGTCCTGCCCTGTTCATGTCTTCCTCATGTCTTGTGTGCATGTTCTGGGTTTTGCTTTCTGTCCTGCTCCGGTTCTGGGTTATTCTAGTTTTGTCTTGTTTTCTTGTTAGGTGCCTGTTCCAGTCTTGCCTTGTTTCTGTACTGGATACATATTTGCTGCAGAGCCTCCCTATCCAGTTACTGGAAGCTCTGCATATCATCAAGCTCCTAGCGCTTGGGATCCGCAGTAGCTGCATCAGGGCCCCGGTATGTGGCCACACAGATGCTAGTGCTCAATGCCAGGGTGGGTGTGGTCACCCTGCACCAGGCCCTGATGGTCCATTTCCACGGTGAGACTCCCATCATCATCAGGCAGTCATGGGTCCTGGTCTCTGTATCGCCACTTATTTCCTTAGACATAGCTCATTCCCTCCCAACCCATATACAGACAGATTCACTTTGCTTCACAAAGTGATATTTATATACAACTCTATTCTGGCACCCTGCATTTCTATGACAGAATTTGTTAGTAAAGAAGTAAAGTGGACTTATATGAATACTTAACGTGTGTTGACTTATTACATAATGAAAGGGTACGTTATAAAGAATGATTGATTGCTGGGACCAAGGTAATTGGCTAAACCATTTCTAGAATTATTGTATATAGAATAATTACGGAGAGCAGTCAGTTCTTGGAGAAGACAAAATGTGTAAAAATAATGATTTTCTTCTAGACGACCAGAATTGAAACAGAGAGGCAATGGCAGGGGTGCCATTTTGACTCTATTTACTATGATTTAATGGGATTGTAATCTCGTGGATTTTAAAGAGAGATTGCAATCTCTCCAAGCAACCCTACTTCTTTACCTCTATTTCAATGTAGGAAACTGTAAAATCCACTCCAGATTTGCATAATCTATATGGATTGGAAGTCACATTAATTAAAGGGGATTGTCAATTCTTGGAAGCTATTGAATAAAACACTGAAAGTCACCTAAAAAAGAGCAAACATTGCAAAGGAGAAGGAGTCTTCTTCAATTGAATAATTGGTATTCTTAAAATCCTCATTTTTATACATACAAGACAAAAAAGGGGGAATAGAGGAATAATGTGAGAATCACATCTACAGTGATATGTTTTTGATTATGTAGATAGGTTATGAGGTTTCTTCCTATCAAGGAACTACTGCTATATTTTTTTGACTTTTACAATTAGGGGCTACTTTCAAAAGATTTGGCTTTACTACCAGTCTCTATTTCTGTGAACTTAAGTTCATTGAGATCACAAGATATCGGGGTATGAAACATATATATGTAGTACGATGAAGCTCTACACTAGATGACGATCTTCTGTTTCTTTTAATCATCTAATAAAAGTAGGCATTCACAATCAAGAAACTCGTTATACATATATTTTTGGGAACGTGATGAAGATTTTGTTCCACAAAATAATCTGCAATATATGTCCAAGAAGTTGTCTTCAAAACAACATCTGAGACTAGATCAACATTAACAATCTTGACATTATAAATAATATATCCTTTTCAGATAGGACTGATGGGCCTCCATCATTCATTTTCATATTTTTCACTAATGTTAAGCAGGTTTATTTGATTCTTTTCAGCATTACAAATTTCAAGAACAGTGGAGAAAATAAAACATTATTATTATTATGTAAAAATATATAATATTGAACATAGCAATGTAAACGGCTGTATTTTCATATCGCACATGGAAGCTTTAGTTTATAGGTTACATTGCAGTTGAGGGAGGTAAATAAAGTGCAGAAGATATACAGTGTATGCATATTGTATATTTCATTTTGTTTACATAGCGCTAACAGTAGTTATACAGTATAAGTATATTTTAGTTTTATAGTGCTGACAGGTGCAGTTTAGCACTTTACTGTTTAAATTACAGTAATAGAGAGGTAAAGTAAGTGTAGTAGGTTTTTAAAGGTAAATCGATGGTAAATAGACAGACATAGAGGCAGACAGAGAGACAGACAGACAGACAGACAGATAGATAGATAGATAGATAGATAGATATATAGATAGATAGATAGATAGATAGATAGATAGATAGATAGAAACAGACAGATAGATAGATAGATAGCGTCCAGTAAATTTTAAGAAAGGTTTCCCTTTGACTTTGATTCCCATTGAGATGGAAGTAAAATTGTGAGATTCATTTTAGAAATCTATTCATTAACCACATATCTTCAAGTAGACAGATAGGCCTGGTGCATTCCATCTCGTTAGACAGCTTTAAAGCCAGCTGCTAAGGGATACATGGATGAGCAGGGGTGTGGGAGGTAACCTAGAACATGAGGCTCTATCATTTAAATCACCAAAATAACAATCCTTAGAATTTTATCCTTGTCTGTCTCCTGCTGTGCGTTTAAAGACTTGAAGCATGTTTTCACTGTACTGGAAGAAATTGCTAAAAATTTCTTCCACTATAATTTAATCTGTTACTGTATTTCGTGTTTAGTTAAATTGGCCATATCCCCATCCAATTTATTCTTCAATGTTCCTGTCATTTCCTATACAATGAATTATGCCCCGTGTTTAATACATTTTGTTTGGCAAATGAAGCCTATCATCTATTACCCGGATCAGCCCTGAGTAAAGCCACTATGGTTGGAAATGCTTTCCAACTTAAAGTTCTATGTCTCTAAGGTTTTCAGTGCCAAGAGGGGGAAATGGAAGTTACAAGGAAATCTCCTTACTTCGATGTTGAGTGAGGATATTTTGCTCTATACATAAAAGAGCCAGAGGTCTACCTGACTGGGTCAATTACGTGTGATTTAGTGAGTTTTAACTCCTAATACATGGAAAAGTTTTCCGAACTAGGTGAGATATAAAAAACTTGATAGCTACAAGTGTATGTAATTGGTACAAGTGTAATGAACAACATTAACAATAAGTAATTGGTAGAATTATAGGAGCAACATTAAGAATTTTAAATAATGTTTTTTTTTAAGATAATCTTATGACAGTTAATGGAATATACCTCTTAGAATGGATCTGTAGATTCCAAAAAGGCACCTGTGGATGAATCATGATTCATTTTAAGCCAAATGCACAAGTGTAGTGTCCTTTAGAGTTATTAATTCAGGAGTACATATACTAGGTCCGATAACATGATTACCAAAATTGTCTTTAAGATACAAAACCACTTGCTGAAAATAAACTGAGATGATGAGATTGAAAGCATCTTGTAGTATGCTACATGGAACATCAAATTAGAGCAGTTTAAACTCTTAGATATTAAACTAGAAGCAATTTGGGGCCAAATCACCTAGTGTGCATTTATTACTACCATAAACATTACCAGTCAAGACGGGGGAATGGAAATTGCTTGTATTGATTTAAAATAATCATTATTGATGCTTCTCTATGTATACTACTGAGGCATTATTGATCAAATTGGAGCTACAACAAGATGATGTCTCAATTACATTATTACTATAATATTGGAATACCATCATTTTCACTCTGGAGTACTTAATTACTTGTGGTTTTTCTTCCCACTAGAGACTGATCATGGTGAATTGAGTGACAATACTAAAAACTATTCAAGGTTTCACCAAAGGCCACCCAGATTACTTCATCTCAGTTGATGTGGTCTGGGTGAAGTGGCCCTGTAGTTTTAACGTTCCAATGTAAAACATTGCAGTTATGTTCAATTTGCGATGTTTCCATTGCAGGTTTAAACACATCTCTAATGGCTGTTTTGCACACAAATCATTGCATTCAATGCTTTCCTATGTGAAGCATTTGGATGTGCATGCGGTGTTTGCCACACATGCATGTTAGTCTCCAATGCTTCTCTATGAGGAGCATTGGATTGGCCATTGGCAAGTGAGCCAGATCATGTCTCACAAGGAGATACAGGAGGTCTGGGCACTGATGAAAAGGTGAGTCGAAAGCTTTGTTTTAGCTATTTAACCCATTCGGGTCAGGGAGCTTAGAACTAACTTGGCACTTGGACACTATAGCATTAGAAGTACAGGTTTATATTTATAACGATATAGTGTTACTTTAAGTATCTGGGAGGTCTATTCCAGCAGGTTCTAAGGATGCATTTGCTGGTTTCACTCTAGGATTATTACAAGGGTATAGTTAACTTTTTATGTACATTAATATAGAATAAGTGAACCATTTTATTTATTTATTTATTCTATGTGTTTTTATTCAATTTCCACCAATACGATACTGGAAACAACAATGTTTCTAATTCCAGGTTAGAATGGTTAGATATTAGCATTTTGCTTGGGTGGATCTAGTGTATGTGATTCATCTTCACAGAGTTTACATTCTAGCCACTTGTTTTGTGTGTAGTGAATAAAAACTGCAGCATGGTGTAATTAAGTGGGATGTATAATGTAATGAAGAGTAATGATATAGGAGTACATCTCATATTATATAACATTTTGTGTTACTGTGATTCTAACATGAGAGTCTATTGCCTTATAAATGTTTCATTTAAAGCCAAGTATAAATATAATTTTAGTAATAGTCATATTGTTCATCCAAATATGTGGAACATGTACTGTGACCTCCAACAGTTGGATAGGTAGAACACTTTTTACAATATATTTTAATTAAGACTATGACAAAGGAAGATAACTTACCTCCACTGCTAAATTATCCTTTTTTAATTTCACCCAATGCCTGTCAGTTGATTAAATTGTATCATGTATTCAGAGTAACAGAATACTATGTTGGCACAGAGAACTCTCCTTATTTTAATCAGTAGGTTAACAGGAATATTGATACCCAGATGCCATCTTCATATTATCAATCAGCTCTTTCACGGAACACCCTACACATTCTCCACCCTTGTATTAGTTACGGAGAACTGGGCCATCGATCATTCTAGATCTCTCTCTGTTATCAAATCAGTTAACACACAGCAATAGACAGCTGAGCCATATCTGGCCATGGTTTATTCCATAAAAGTCACCTCGCGCCCTTTTCTTCTACTGGCATCTATTATCCAGCATGAATTGATAGATAAATTGATTAAACTTTAATTTCGTGCGTTAAATTGTGTTCTCCAAACCGTATTTGGGAACTAGGTTGTAACATCTGACATACAGAGCAGAAGTTAAGCTGCCAACATAAGCTACAACCACAAAGGTCAGGGAGATGTGGCTAACCTTTTCACTGAGCAATTAAATACTTTTGGGCATGATTTCAGCCTGTGTTTGTTCCCAGACTTGCTCTGGAGGTTTCTGTTCGCACTCTTTGCATGGCGTAGTTGGGTTGTCTGCTGTCTGTCAGGATACGCCATGCTCCATCGTGTTCGGAATTTATGATGGGAAAATTTGACTTTTCAGAGGACACCATTCCCAAATAAAAAAAAAAGCAAAACAAATGATACAGATGGAAAAAAAAAACAGCTCCCGCAAAGCTGATGACTTGCTGTATCCGAAAAAATAAATAATAGCAAGCTTCTCTTTGCTTTGCAATGTGTTGCACAGGCTAGACGGGTGATGAATCCTGCTGTTATTGTGATTTAAAGAAAACTCAAAACTCCATCCCATTTTCATTGCGTTCTCTACAAATTAATATAGTTATTCATTTCCACTAGAAATAATTCACATTTTTTATTCTATTTTTTCAATAAATTTTCATATGAAATAACTGTTTATTGTTTATTTTCCATTTTTGTAAAACAGTGAACAATATGTTTACTTTTCATATGCAATTGAGTTTGCATATTTCATCCATTTAGGAGATATCCATGCATGTATATCACATTGTTTTGTGAATTGGAGGAAATCAGTGATCATTGCTCCAATGGAGGTGTCTGACACCAGGGGTTCAGAGTGGGTTATTTTAAAACGCACCTTGGGGCATAATTATTTGCATATGGAGCTCATTTTTATAAACTTCTACTATTTCAAAATATCCATCTATTTTTAACTATTTTTTGTAGGATATGTTGTAGGATCTTATAAGATATAATGTTATAACTGTAATATATATATATATATATATATATATATATATATATATTTTGTTTTTATATATTTTTTATATTTTCCATCCTGCTAAGCTCTATATTATCTTTATTATGTATTATGAATTTGTGTGTAATATTAGTTTAATTTTAAGAGTGTTATTTTATTGTATTTCTTTATATTGCCAGCTTCTTCAGTTAAGTATTTACAAGCCTACAGAGAATTGTATACTTCATTTTAAGGGCAGAATTGCCCATTTGCAATATGGACATTTTGGACACTTCCTATAATAGAGATAGATGACTAATATGAACCCGGAGGTAACGTCACAATGATGCCGGCCCACGCACGCACGCAACCGGAATTGTCATGTGGATCGACGGGCGGGTGACTTTGGCAATCAATTATGCATATAAAAGGAAGGATACTTACATTGATAAGCATTGCACTGAAGAAGACTTTTGCTGCACTGTTATATTAGGACTTTATTGCAGTAGTGTATATTATTGTTTCTACACACTGCTTATATATATGCCCTGTTTTTTTATTGTAATTTTTTTCAAATAAATACATTGGAATTATCCGTGCTTGCCTGCCTTGCCTGCCTTGCCTGCCTTGCCTGCCTTGCCTGTGGACAACATTCCAAGCCAGTATTGGCACCCTGAAGCTGACAATATAGAGCCTGGCTCGGCTCTACACTTATGAGTGTAATCATACATCTGTTTACATTTTTTTTTTTTTACAGGTTATGCTATGTATTGTTTTACTCAGTGTTACAGATTCAAATACCTTGTACCCTTACCAACAGTGGGACATTTTCTGTGTTCATACTGTAAAGTATATTTATACATCGTTATCCTCTTATATTTGCATTTGGGTGTTGTGTGTATTTAATAGTGGTTTTACCTCTATTTTTTTTTCTTGTCTAAGCTTTAAGGTGATAGGGGAAACACCTTTTTTATACATACACCTACTACTAAATATTTTTGGAAGGCCTATACATCTACTGGTACCCAGTATATATTCTTTTCAATAGGTAGGTGAGGGCCCTGCTCAAACAAGCTTACAGTCTAGAGGAGGTGGGGTACAAATACACAACAGGGCAGCAAGGGTGACAGTCACCAAACAAGGTGGAAAAGAAGCAGTACTGGAGGTGAGAGTGGAGTATTTAGGAGAGTGAGAGACGGATTTGGATAAGTATAAATAAGTTATTCTGGGAGGCCATAAGCATTTCTGAACAGATGTATTTTGAGGGACTTCTTAAATAATTGACTAGGGGAGAGACAGATGGGGGTAGGCAGGCTATTTCAAAAGAAGGGAGCCACCCGCAATAAGTTCTGCAAGCGCCAGTTAGCAGTAAGGGTGTGAACAGCGAACAGGAGAAGGTCACCGTTAGAGTGGAGAGACCGAGAAGGGGCAGGGGGAAAGAGGAAGAAATGTAAGAGGGGCTAGAGTTGGTTAGAGTTGGTTAGAGCTTTATAGGTAATGGTTAGTATTTTGAATTGACACTTATAGGATACAGGAAGCAAGTGTAAGCATCGAACGAGGGGCGAGGTATGGGATGAGCGACGGGTGAGAAAGATCAGCCTGATGGCAGCATTTATTACCGATTGTAACAGGGCAGTTCGGCTTTTGAGGACACCAACTAGGAGAGAATTACAGTAGTCCTTGAGATTACCAGAGCATGAACAAGCTCCTTGGCAGCATCTTGTGTGAGAATGGGGCGGATGCGGGCGATATTTTAAGGTGGAATCGACATGTTTTAGCAACATACTGGATATGTGGTGCAAAGGTGAGGCCAGGATCAAAGATTACACCAAGACGACGAGCTTGCAAGGATCAACTTGCAGGTAGAGTGAAGGAGGAGGATCAGCATTATGAGGGAGGGGGGGAGCTCGGTTTTAGAGATGTTGAGTTTCAGAAAACGGGAGGACATCCAATAAAAGATTGAAGAAAGACAAGCAGTGACACGTTGCAGGATCGCGGAGGAAAGATCAGAGGAGGAGAGATATATCTGGGTGTCGTTGACATACAGATGCTAGCAGAATCCAAAGAAGTTAATGAGTTTGCCAAAAGAGGCAGTATAAAGAGAGAGCAGAAGGGGACCAAGAACAGATCCTTGGGGGACTCCAACCGAGACAGGGTGAGAGGAGGAGGTGTCTTTGCAAAAGGAGACACAGATCAAATGTTGGGAGAGATAGGAAGAGAACCACGAGAGGACAGTGTCACAGAGGCCGAGGGATTGAAGAGTTTGGAGAAGGAGGGCATGATCAACAGTGTCAAAGGCAGCAGAGAGGTCAAGAAGAATTAGTATGGCGTAGTGGCCTTTAGATTTAGATGTGATTAGATCATCTGTAACTTTAATAAGAGCAGTCTCAGTAGAGTGGAGGGGGCGAAAGCCAGATTGAAGAGCACCAAGAAGGGAGTTGGAATTTAGGAAGTGAGCCATAAGAGTAAAGACAAGTCTGTCTAGAGGTTTTGAAGAAAAAGGAAGCAGGGATATGGGATGATAGTTGGAAGGGGAAAACGGGTCTAGGGATGGCTTTTTTCATGATGAGTACCACAGGAGTATGCTTAAGGGGAGCAGGAACAACAACAGATGAAAGAGAGCAGTTTAGGATGCGTACAAGACAAGGAGAGAGAGATATGATAAGGTGGGAAGGTACTGGATCAAGTGGACAGGTGGTGGGACGAGAGGAGAGGAGAAGCAAAGCCCCCTCCTGTTCTGTAGCCAGGGAGAAGGCCTGTAGGATAGGGAAGGTACGGTCCATGTGTTGAGAGAGGGAGAAGCAAAGGGGAGAGAATTCTTTCCTTAACTGTTCAACCTTGTTGGTAAAGTAGCATGCAAGGCTATCTGCTGAAAGGTCAGTTTGAGGGGTGGCTTGAAGTGGACGAAGGAGAGAGTTGGAGGTATTAAAGTGATGCCTGGGATTGCATGAGCATGAACTAACAAGAGAAGAAAAGTAGGATTGTTTAGCAAGGGTGAGGGTTTGTTCTCACTTCATCCCAGCACCATGGCTTCTCACAGACCAGGGGGCAGTGTTAAAGGTGCAATGTGCCTGACTGGGCCCCTGATCAAAGATGGGGCCCTAATTGCATGTACCAGCCGATGGCCCCCCCGAAGCTTGCACCGGCTGCACCACTGTTAGTTCCGCCACTATGTTTTAGATATATGCTGGGTTTTTTTTTTAGGTTTTTTTTTATTAAAACACTTTGATAAGTCAATTGCCCTTTCATTAGTAACTACATGATATTCTGTCGTCCAAGCCATCATTAAAAAGATCACACCGGACTTCTTGGTCTTAGTCCTTATAAACAGGGTAACAATGGATACATTTATATTTATAAATTTCATGCAGGCAATATGCATATTCACATGTGAATTGCATAAATGAAATCAACATAATTTTTCATGTTCTACTCTTGTCCTTGCAAAATCTACTTCTAATTATTCTCTCACATCATATAAATCTAAATACATTAGAGCCAAAACATGGTTTGAATGACTGAAACTCAAAGTAACAATAAATCAAAATTAATGCTCTATGTATCATCTGAACACTGACCAGTGTAATAATAAAAAAGTATCACAATTTAGAGGATACAATATTTCTATCACATTTACAGTACGTTGTGTTGTAATTTATACATTTACGCCGCGGACTGCTTTAAACATGAGTTTAAAAAGTGTATACGAAAAAACAGCTGCTTCATCCGAATGCATCTTGTTAGTGCAGAGATGACTCTTGTTTATTTTGTTGGATCCTTGTACTTGTTTTTTTTTTTTTATACAGCTTCCCATTGTTAGAATTCTATATAGCTTTACCACGTGGCTACCTACTTGGAGATGATCCAGATTAATATCTTCTTTTGCCAACAGTATATCTTACCACCGTATGCAATATGTTTATATATCCTTGCCCTACAACTATCAGACAGATGTGATAAGATGTCGTTAACAATTATCTCTTATAACAAATTGATGGCTACATCACTCTCAATCAGTTTGTGTATTGAATGAGAGAAGTGAAAGTTTAACCAAGAAGAACATACATTCATAGTGTAATGCACGAATAGTAATTAACACCACAAACATGTAATAACTATCATATTAATGACAGTGGGAAATATATTACCTAAACAAATAAAAATTGAGATTTGATTTCTGAACTAGTATTTGTATAGTATTCATTTTTATTCTTAGATTCACCGTTAACGATAAGTTAAAGCAAAGTTATAGATTATATCAATAAGGTACAAGTTCTCACATTTTATTAAGCACCTCTCTGGTGTGGAGATACTTATAAATGTCCATCTGTATGCGGAACATTGTAAACATGTAACTAATCACCTACCAAGTCTATTTCTTAAGACATGTTTCATTCGTCCTGTGTGCAATGAGATCACGCACCCATGCTACATTTTCCGGGAAAGTAAAATGAAAAATACATGAGAATGTTTTATCAGAGCTGCCCGTATCGTCATGTTGATTTAGTCTTATTAAAAATTCCATGGACGGACTTTTTAATTCATTGGATTTCATTTATATATCGCCATACGAGTCCTTAGACATATAATGTTTAAGACTGTGTCTGTCAATTGGTTGTGTACAATCAAATCTGGGCTATAAGTTATGAGTTAATCTTTGTTCTGTATCCAGATCACTGCAGGGAAATATGCAATGCTTATTGCTGCAGAATGTGATAGAGAGGACAGAGAATTGACAGAATAAGTGTAAGATTTACTGTATCTAGCTCAATGATACTCCTCGCACACAGCCATAGGAGCAATGATATAAATCTTATGTATCATAAAAATTAACTCACTGCAATCTTTGAGGGGCAAAAGGTAAATCGAGGGGGAGGGAGAGTGCCAAGTTTGCATTTAGATAGTTTCTTCTAGTCCGAAGACTGAATAAAGATTGAAGGCTAAGATTCATTACTAGTCTAAATATATGTATATTCTTTTTTAATGAGACCTTGAAAATCTACAAAGATAGATAAAAAAAAATAACAATCTGCAAATCAGAAATTCTATTAATGGAGAGAATTGTAAAAAAGAAACTTACTACAACAGACAAAATCTTCCTCTGAATGAATTCCATTTGTTAGACTGTGTTAGTTCTGGGATTTAACTAAAATCTAATTAGCAAAGATATGCAAATGGTTTCAGTGAATCGAGAATGCACATAAATGTGTTGATCTTGATTTTAGATGAATGTTCTCTGTATATCCTTGATCCATTTAAAATTGCTGAACAATGTAAATAAATTGTTCGTTAATGCTGTGGGCTTGCCGGGTAACATGCCGAGTATGTGTCAGACGACCAAGCTGAAAAGACTGAAGGCAATTTTATACACGCATACTGTATCAAGTGAAAGTTTGAGTACAAATGCTTGCCAATGTCACTGTGGTTGCTTTTCTACTAACAGATTTGGTGATCATCAACACGTTTATGGCAAGTTCAACCAGCATAGATTGTATTTTATGTATCAGAGACAACCTTTGACAATTGTGAATACCTGGGCATTACCTTAATTAATAACCTAAAAAAAAAAAAAAAAAAACAAAGCTGTGCAAGAACATTTTCTCTAAAATTGTATCCTGTACATGTTTTATGTTATCGAGGTTCGGAGGTCTAGCTGGCCATGTCAATAGATCAAGTTGACCTCATTCCTTCACCAGATTGTTTTAATGCTCCCTGTGTTTAGTTGTGTACTTTGTAACATCTTCCATTTTCAAGTGCAGTAAGAAGGTTTTGTGTTGTAAAATATATTAATTTAAGTATTAATCTGGAAGGTTATTATGTAAATTGTAAACTGGAATTTCAAGTTAATTTCAAATAGCAGCCAAACTGAATACATATAGGACATGGAGACTTTTTCCTATTCACCCCAAAAAAAAATTAAATTCAAATTTAATTCAATTCAATGGCGATTTACACTTTAGTGACACCCTGTTATGGCATGTAACAGAGTAGCTATTAATTAGATACTAAGATGCTAATTAAGACTTGTAATGATCATTGTTCTGTAATTCTTTTGTTGTTTTAGTAAATAAAAGATGGTTTAACCCCTTAAGGACAAAGGTAATTGAACGCGTCCTGATCAAAACAAAACATTAACAAAGCCTAGAATATTAGCTATATGCCTGTTCAACCACAATTCCCCTCTTTCATATAAAAGACACCTACACGTATTATATATCATTTTGTTTAGGAGAAACAGGACTTTCATTTTACATCAAATATGTCTATATGAAACATATCAGTCTTCCAACAAAATGCTGGGTCAACTTTTTGCTGAAATATTTGATATTTGATCATCCAGAAAACTAGTTGTCATGTCTCTGTATAATTGGACCACCAAAACTTCCCATACATTTTTTATCTGCCTCTGCTGCTGTATTCACACAAGTAAATGCTAAAATAGCATTTGCTTGTGTGAAGGAACAGTATTTTTTTCTGGAATTGACAGTTCCTCCGTAAAGTGTACATATCATGGTAGTATCTGTCAGAAATGTCCCCCTATGTTACTCCATGCTCACAAAGATAAGTTGGTATGGAAGACAGTACGATAGCATCATAGGGGAAGTGTGCCTTGTTTTGGGAAGACTTCTGAAGCAAGGCCTGGTATTTAAGAGAAGGAAGAGAGATAGACAAGTGGTTAGTACTAGTTCTTACTTAAAACAATTATATATTTATTAATCTTTATAGATATATATATATATATATATATATATATATATATATATATATATATATATATATATATATATATACAATGTCCTCCACTGATATTGGCACCCTTGGTAAATATGAGCAAAGAAGGCTGTGAAAATGTGTCTTTATTGTTTAACCTTTTGTTAAACAAATACACAAAATAAAAATATACAAAAACACTTGCATGGATATCAAACAATTGCAAACACAACGCAGGTTTATATAAAAGAAAATATTTGCTAACTATCCATGTGGTACAATTATTGTCACCCTTTTAGTCAATACTTTGTGATACCTCCCTTTGCCAAGATAGCAGCTCTGAGTCTTTGCTTATAATGCATGATGAGGTTGGAGAATACATGGCAAGGGATCTGAGACCATTCCTCCATACAGAATCTCTCTAGATCCTTCAAGATTTGAGGTTAATGCTGGTGGAATTTCCTGTTCACCCCACAGGTTTTCTATGGTGTTCAAGTCAGGGGACTGAGATGGTCATGGCAGAACCTTGATTTTGTGGTCAGTAAACCATTTTTGTGTTGGTTTTGATGTATGTTTTAGATAATTGTCCTTCTGAAACATCCAATCATGGCCCATTATAAGCTTTTTTTGGCAAAGGTAGCCAGGTGTTCATTTATGATCTGCTTATTTTTGTTATAGTTCATGATGCCATGTATTCTAACAAAATGTACAGGTCCTCTGGCAGAAACCAGCCCCAAAACACTAAAGAACTACACTTATATTTAACTGTGGGCATGAAGTACTTTTTAATATGGCTACCTCTCTGTGTGTGCCAACCTCACCTCTGGTGTCTACTGTCATAAATGTTTTATTTATGTTTCATCTGACCATAGAACCCAATCCAATTTGAATTTCCAGTAGTATCTGGTAAACTGGAGATGTTTGAGCTTGTTTTTGGCTGAGAGTAAAGGCTTTTTTCTTGAAACTCTTTTAACCCCTTAAGGACACATGACATGTCTGACATGTCATGATTCCCTTTTATTTCAGAAGTTTGGTCCTTAAGGGGTTAAACAACTTTGATGATGTAGGTGGTGTCGGATTGTAGTTTTGGAAACGTTTTGACACCAAGACTAACTTTTGCAATTCTACAGATGTGATCATTTGAGATTTTTGACCATCCTCTTATCAGTGCATTGAGACATTATAGATATATGTCCTATTCAGGTTGATTCATATCATTTCCAGTTCCCTGGAACTTCTTAATAATTGTCTTGGTAGTGGACATGGGAATTTTCAATGTTTTTGCTATTTTCCTAAAGCCACTCACTATTTTGTGAATCTCAACAACCTTTTGCTTTACATCATAACTATATTCCATGGTCTTACCCATTGTGATGAATGGCTAAGGGAATTTGGCCCATGTGTTACCTCATATTTATACCCCTGGGAAACAGGAAGTCATGGTTGAACAATTTCCTGTTACGAGTCACCCAGGTGTACTAAAAATTGTAAAATAACAATGGGAATATAATTATATTATTATTTTGCTCATGTAAATTTATAGGGGTGCTAATAAATGTGCCACTCATATATTTAACAAAGATTTGTTTTGTAGGTGGTATAAACCTGTGTTGTATTTGCAATTGTTTGATATTCATGAGAGCTGAATATTTTAAGTATGAACAAATGATAAAAAGATGAAATAATAAAAAAACAAAAATCACAGCTTTCTTTGCTCATATTGATCAAGTGTGTTAAGATTAGTGTAATGCACTGTATATATATATATATATATATATATATATATATATATATATATATATATATATATATATATATTCTCACCAAATATATGTGCTTTGGTGGTAAACTCTGGCCTCAAAATATAAAAACTTGATGGAGAGCACACAATGTTTTTTCTAGATGTCTTACTATAGCAGGATCAATGGTTCAGTCCACTTATGGGATTTATCAGCATAGATCATATCCCACCCCTCCATCATGGAGGTGGTAGAGATGAGGAGTTATTGAAATGTGAAAAATTCTGGATTTTCGAGTAAGTTTTTTTTTTTATGATACATTTATTCTTCATTGGATTCTACTTTATCTTTTGTGTGTGACTGTTGTTTTGTTGTTGTTTTTTTATTCTACTTCTCAAACATTTGTAAGTGGTCATCACACTTCATATTTCTTCTCTTTTGTGATTATCTTTTATTTCTTTACTCTTTTACTTTATTGTTATTGATTGCATGGAACACTTGATAGATTTTTTACTTTTTATCAAATCTATGATGTCACCCTGAAGTCACAGCTATAATTGTGTGTCTGTAAATTCAACAGATATGCACTTGGTGAATATATTCAATTCCGCTGGAGAAAAATGGCATTCAACTGGCACGTTATATCTTCTATGGGAACTCTCAACAACAAACACTATACTCTATGTTTATTATGTGTTTATATATTTTGATTATTATAATTAGGATTAGGCCTTTTTTACAACTTGTGGTGAATCCTGTATGATCAAGACAGGCAATGGAATAGAAATTCACTCATTAGTTTTACAGCTATTTTTTTCAACAAAAAAGAGATGAGATATAGTTCATTAAGCTGCAGAATATGTTTGTTGTTTATTTTAATATAAAAAATTTTTTAGCGAAATAAATGAATTAAGTAAACAATCAAACCAAACCAGCTCTAAAAAAGTAAAATTTAAAATGAGTTAGCGAGTTCTGATTGGAAAACAAGCCAAAATGGGTGCTTTAAATTCTTTAAAGTAGGTTAGAGATTTTTGCCATGAGGTTTTTTGGCGTCCATCCTGTATCAATTATTTAAAGCCAAGTGATGATTAATTAATCAAGCCCCTATTGTATAAAAAGAATAGAACAAGGCACTGAATATGAGCAGGATTGATATTAACCCATTCACTACCATAGTGATGTGAAATCCCTTGTTATCCAGTGTGTTGCAGGATGTTCGAGCTACGAAGCCGTGCAGAGGGTGGGAGAGGAGCATGTATAAGTACTGCCCATTTTTACTGCAGTGAAGCCTGTTAGACGATAAAAGGCTTTGCTGTGGCAGGGCAATGACATATTTCTTACAACTGACACAAGCCTTCCATGCAAGGAAGTATTGATCGCATTAAAAATGTATGATTCTCCTAAATTTTGCTGCCCGCTGTGCAAGGAGATATTTTCCAGTGTGGCGTATTGTAGAACATAGTGTTCAGGCCATGAATGAAAAGCTTCCTTTAAGGAAAAAAAAGACATTTGAAGAACACAGAGAAAGATGGATATCTCATTCTGTCAAGATCCTGCTTGAACACTTCCATTGTGAAGTGTTCCTACTTCTACCACAGCTTATTGAATTTTCAATTCTTTATTCTT